>NC_048901.1:25155610-25169342 GCF_011077185.1 Oxyura jamaicensis | reverse complement strand
GGGGGGGGGGGGCTGAGGGCGGCCCCGGGCTGCGGGTGGCGGCGGGCTGGGGCTGGGGGCAGCGGCCGCCCTTCCCTGCCGGCCTCCTCCTCGTCTTGTTATTACGATTATTTTTTGGGGCGGAAAGTTCAGGAATTGAGAACTTCCCCCAGCGCCCGGGGGCTGCCCGCGGGTCAGCCTGTCACGGTGCCCGCGTGGTGCAGGAGGGGACGCGGTCGGTGCGAAACGTCTGCTCGGAAAAGCCGAGAGCGCTGCCTGCCTCCGGGGGGTCGGTGGCGTGCCACAGGGCGCAGGGCAGCGGCAGCAGGGCACGGGGACGGGCAGAGCCGTGCGGGAGCAGGTGTAAAGAGGAGAGGTGACGGGACAGAAGCACGGAAACGAGGAGCAGCGACACGGAGAATAACTGGCTTCTGTCTGCCCTAGTGCCACAGGGAAAAGGAGCCCAGTGGAATCACAGTGCCTTCCAGGGTGGCAAGGAGCAGAGCTGCATACTGCGTAGTTACCCGCGGAGGGGTTAATGAGAGGAGCGGGCAGAGGCAGGGGCGCTGGGCCTCCCCAGCACGGCCCCGCGGCCATGAGGGCAGCACCACGGCAGCGCCCGGCAGACAGGAGAGGAGCCGTGCTCCTGGCGTCACTGAAATTGGGATCGAACCCCTGGCACTTGGAGGTTGGAGCAGGGAGCTGGAACCAGAGGCACCGAGCTGCCCTCCTGGCAGGGAGCCTGGGTCCAGCTGCAGGCGCTGCCGCCAGCCTGCTGCAGGCCGGGACCGCTGCTCCGGGGGGTGCTGAGCGCTGCGCTGAGCGCCCCGCCTGGAGCGCGTGCTCCTGCAGCTGGCACTTCCTGAGGCCTCTGCCGCAGCCTTCCTCGGCTTGTGTCAGGTCAGGTGTAGGCTAGACGCTGTAAAACGAAGTGGGGCTTTCCTGGGTTTGAAGGGCAGGCTTTGGAGCCGCGGAACTGCCTTTTTAGGCTGAGCGTGAATAAAAGGCGTTTAAATAAAAAACGTGATGGTGATTGAACATTCAGGCTTTGTAGGCAGTTAGTTTCTAGACTCGACGTTGAAAACGTACTATCGGGTTGTGTTGTATGTGTGAGTTTATGGTAGCGGTGGAGTCTGCCTAGTTTACATGACAACCGAGAGCACAGGGTTGTGCAAGTTGTTATTTACTTGGGTACTGAGGGAAGATGCACAGGCAACAGATTTCTGAGTCTGATACGTGAGAGAAAGTCACAGGGCTTAGCTGTTGTCTCATTCGCTTTGTTTTGATTGGCAGGGGAGGATCTGAGTCCAAGGATGCTTAGTTGTACTAGAGGCAGATGAATGAATGGGCAAAACTGAGTAATTTGTAATTCACTCGAGTCGCAGAGCAGTGCAGAAGCCGTCCTGTGAAAGCTCCCGTCAGCTGCCACCGAGGATATCATTCCCATGCATCCACTTCCCAGCGCGGGTGTTTCCCTGCGGTGGGAACAGCGGTGCTTTGTAATTTCTTTTCAGTTACCCAGCAAATCCTCCTTTAAATTCATTTTCGTAGAAGTGTTGTGAAGTACAGCTGAGCCACGTGCTGGATAGGCACAAGCTTTGTGTTTCTTTTTTCTGGTTGGAAATCTCTGCTGCAAACACGAGAAAAGGGGGGTTCAGGTGTGCCTGATGACTGCGCCGCACGGCCTGCTGCAGACGGACCACCCTGCTCCACCCTCCTGGCAGAAAGTGGTGCATTATCAGAGGTAATAATGGAGAGCATCTTCTGTAAGGAGTATCAGCAAATCTGTTTGGTTGGTGGCAGCAGGGAATTTTACCTCTAAATTCCCCTGGCATGTGATGGCCTACCTGCAGGATGATCAGGATCGTTCCTCGGAACAGCGTGCTCCGCCGCTCCTGCGGGCACACGTGGCCAAGGGCCGCCCTCCTCCGGAGTCACGGTGTGCTGGGACGGGGCCTCCAGCCCAGCTCCTGCCGGTCAGACGCAGGAGGTGACGAGCGCCTCGTTCTGAGCACGGTGCTTGGGCGGGAAGGCAGCAGGGCGCCGGGGGCCGGGTGGTCGTGCCGGGCACCTGCAGAGGCTGGCCCCGGGGCGAGGAGCAGCGCCGGGTCACGCCGCCTCTTTGGGGCTGCGCGGGGGTGGCGTGTCCGTGCCTGCAGGTGTGGGATTCCGTGGAGAAATCTCAGGGGGTTTGCTGCCTTTCTTTAAGCTGGAGTTGATGTTGACTCATCCTGCTTTGGAAAGTTTGAACAAGGTAGTCAAGAATAAGTGTGAAAGGAGCCGCTTTGGCCTAAGTGTAGGCTTTCGTTTTCAGTCCTGGAGAAAGGTTAGCCTTCCTCGCACTGTTCCACCTCTTGGCCTGTAGCCCTCGGTCACTTCAAGAAGTCAGAGATGCTGTTTATCATTTACTAGTAACACGTAGTAATAAGTTCCGAGTTTAACTTTATTCTGCTTCCTGCGGTGAGCCGAGGACTGAATAAGCTGGCATTTTTTGCCCCCCCCGTGACAAATATCACACGTTGACGCACGTTTGACAGCAGCCCGTACCCTCCTTGCTTCCTTACCGAACCCGTTTTGTACAGAGGGTTCCGGGGCTTGTCCTGTTGCTGTGTGTGAGGAGCGCCGGCAGTGCCGCCTCCCCCATTTCACGAGCAGGGTGCTGCTGGAGAGCGCTAAGGCGATTCACCGCAGCCCGTCCCGCAGCAGTGCTGGAGGGCCGACGGACGTACCGCCCCGTGCCCTTCGGGTGGCCAGGCTGCGCCGCCTTACCTCGCTGCATCCGCCCTGGTTTTATTTCCTCCAAGGACTCGTGTTATTCCGCTTCCCCCGAGCGCGTGCAGGGGTGGTGGCAGCACCGGGCTGCGTGTGACAGGAGGGTGAGCCTCGGCACCTCCTGGTGCCCAGCGCAGCGGATGATTGCTGCCCGGGAGCCGGGTGAGAACTGCCGCCGACGTTCTGCCAGCGCCGAGGACGGACACGCATTGGGTGATGGCAGACACCTTCAAGTAACAGTTCATTATCTTCAAAGGCATAATGCGTGTTTTCCTTTGCGTTATGTGCATTTTAAATGCAAATACCAAGAAAAGGTAATTTTGCTGTTAACAAAGATCGGCTCATTAAGATAAAGCTGCATAAAAAGTTGTTCCCCTTTGTTGTCGGCTTTGTTTATTTTTTTTTACAATATTTGCCCACGCTGAGGATGACTTCTGTAATTATGAGCATTTACCAACAACACCTTGCCACTGCTGTCAAGCGGCAGTTTCACCGTGGCTGTGTGTTGTGTATTGTGTGAGGGGTTTCCAGCGTGAGCGTGGAAGGACGCTCACGTCGGCGGGCAGCTGCTGGCGGGGGTGCGGGTCTGGAGCCCCTCGCAGCACAGCAACGCCGTGCGCAGGCGCTGGAGAGGTCCTGGATCCCTGCAGTGTGCGGGTATGGGGCTTCGCTCAATGGGCTTGTACGCCAGCAGCCGCAGGGGAGAGGCCTGGGTGGGACGCCTGCCCCAGCTGTGGTGGCTCCTCACCGCGCAGCGTCCCCCCATCGGCTCCGCGCGACTCCGTGGCTGTTCCCTGCCGGCAGACGCGGCAGCCTCCCCTGCTTGTGCTTCTTGGGGCTTAAAGCACTTGCCCCAGATTTTTTTTATTAACAATTACATATTGTAAACTCAGTTTCCCAAGTAATGCACAAAGTAAACAACATTTCCTTCCGATGGGCCCATAATTATTTACCAAAAGGATAAACATGTGAGTGCTTTTTTGTTGCTGTCCTCGGTGACGTTTGCAGCCTGCCCTGCCGCGAGTGTGCGCGATTGCAGTTCCCATCGTGTCAGCGAAAGTTTGGAGCGACTTACAGGGAAAGAGAAAAGGACCATTAAAAGTGTGGCACAGTCGTGTGAAACTTGAGTACGTCCCCAGACAAGGAAATAGGTGCTTAATGCAAAAAGCTGGAAGGTGAGGGGTGTGCAGTTCGTGAGGGGGTGCCGTTCCTGGCCGGGTGCTGAAGTGAGCGAGCGGTGTTGCCCCATCCCACCCCGTCCTACCTGCGGCAGGTGGTGCCCTGTGCACGCCTCTGTCCTGGCTTCCCCTGGAGAGCAAAGCCAGCGGCAGCTCCTGTTGTAGAGCAGTACCTCCTGTCACACGTTGCCGTGCTCCGCTCAGAGGCAGCGGTGACTCCTCCGCCTGGAGGCTGACCTGAAACTTCTCCCTCGGCCTCCGGTGGCCACCACCCGAGCTGGCACGGGTCAACGTACGCGAGGCTGTCCGTGCCTGTTGGGCTGGCTGATGGCTGTGTGGGGCTTGGTGTGCGCTGACCTCGGGGTGAAGTCCAGCTCTGGCTCAGGAGAATCGCTTTTCCTCTGGCATCACTTATTTCTGAAGATGTCTGCACGCTGCCAGCTCTACCCAGTGACAGCCCAGGTTTCAAATGAAGCCTGTAAGTTACGAAAGTCTGGTATCTTCTACAGTACCTTTTGTGAGGTGTCTGGGAGAGCTCTCTTTTTAAGGTACTCTAAAGGAAAAGAAGTCTGCAGTAGGTCTAATCCCTCAGCCCAAACCACGCATCCACTAAACGCAGCTCGGGTTTCCAGTGGGATGATTGCTGTTTGCTGTTAATTAGAGGCAACGGCAGCAGTTTATGGGCTAAGCCGTGTCACCAGGATGCGAAGGAGTGCCCTCAGAGTGAATTTGCGTTTGAATCTACAGATTACACAGAAAAACTGCGGAAGCCAGGACAGAGGAAACCGAAGCCACGTGAGCTTTCCACAGCCGTGTTCTGTCGGTGAGCCAGGTGTACACCAGCTTCTTCTGGCTGAGCGGCGGGGCGGCTGCGGAGCTGGGGCCAGCCGGAGCCCTCTGCGCCCAGCGTGGCCTTGTGGCATGGAGCCCAAACAGTGTTGTTCTGGGGCATAAGTCTGCACGCTGTGCTCGTTGGAAGCTGCTTCGGGGTGAGCTTCAGCACTACAAAAAGAAATAAGTACAGGACAGCTTAAGGTCTGAACTGTTGTCACTTGCTGTTTTGAGAAGTGGGGTTTCACGTGGCCAGCCCAGCTGGGTTTCCCTCACGTATCGGTTCTTTGCCTGAATTTACAGGTGGCAGCTGAAATTTCAGAATATGGTCCGGGTTCTGCTGGAAGCACGCCTTACTGCCTGCCTCCGAGAGGGGCTTTTGTTGTAAAAGGAAGGTTTTTTTCACTTATATACTTGTCATAAAAGGATTTTTTTTCCACTTAAACACTTGTCATTAACGTTACATTCGGAGCTGGTTCTTGCAGAAAGTGCCTCCGTCTTGCTTGCAGTTGCATAAAGAAGAGCGCACGCTGAATTTTCCCTTATCTCACGGTACCACATTTATGTATCTCGTAGTAAGACGTTTTGTTTCTCCGGCTCAGACTTGGTGTTTTAGAAGATTAATAGACTTAGCAGCGCTGTTTGTTAAGCTTAGCGATGATAACAGTGTAATAAGTCATGAGACAGTCACGGATCATCTGGCAAAGCAAAACAGGCCTCGAGGTTGAACTTAGAGCAGGTATTTTTTGGAAGGAAAAGTAAAACGTTGCAGACACGGTCCGTAACGCTTCCTGGCTTGGGTGGCTTTTGTAAGCTCGCGCTTGCCGGAGGAGCGCGATGGCATTCGCTCTGCATCCACCGCACGCTGAGGCAGAGCAGCGTCCGAGCAGTGCGTGCCTGCTGTTGGGCGCCGCACACATGGAGCATGGCGCCGCTCCCTGCGCAGGCCCTGTGCTGTGCCATGCCGTGCTGTGCCATGCCGTGCTGTGCCATGCCGTGCTGTGCTGTGCCGTGCTGTGCTGTGCCGTGCTGTGCCGTGCTGTGCTGTGCCGGCAGGGCCAGCGGCAGGAGCGGGGCCGGGGCTCCTGCAGCCCCATCTGCGCGTCCGGCAGTGGCTGCGCTGCGCTTCCGCGCCGTGCTGTGCTGCTGCCAGAGCCGGCCTGGCTCCGGAGGCTGAGTAAGAGCTTGGGAACCCAGTCCGGCTTTGGGCTCCGGGCCCAGTCCTCCTTCCAGAGAAGTTAATGGGAATCGTTCCTTCTAAAAAAGGCAGAGCGGCCGCAGCTCGCCCGCACGGCCCGGCGAGGTCTCGCGCTTTTGCCCTGGAAGCCCGCAGCCCAGACCCGTGGTGCGGTGGGCCTGGGGCATTGCCCGGGAGCAGGGCTCCTCGCCCCCAGTGGGATTCCCCCGCTGGGGGCAGCTGCTGGCGGAGACAGCGGAGCTTGCTGCGGTGATAGGGCCTGGGTATATCTGAGGTCTCGAGCCTGTAAATCCCTCTGCACACGTGCGTACCGAGGAGTTTGTCAGGCTGTGCAAGCTCAATGCACCAGGCACATTTGTCAGGTTTTCCAAGCAGGTTGCCAAGCTGAAGGCAACCGTAATTAGGCCTGGATTCACCGGAGAAAAAAGAAACAAACAAAACCAAATAAAACCAAGCAAACAAGCAGCAAACCCCCAAAAGCACCACGTGTCTGTGTGTGAGTGCACATGCCCCAGAGCTGGGATTCAGGCGTTTGCCCGGTTCTGCCCGCAGAGGGGCGGCCCCCTGGCCCCCAGAAGCGCGTGCCCCCTTCCTCGCTGCGCCCCGACGAGACGTGCTCGCTGCCGCGGCGGTGCCGTGCCATCTGCTTTCCGTGGAAGGGAGCTCCAGCCAGCCGCACGGGCTGAGGGACGCGGCCTGGCTTACTTAGGAGCAATAAACGGGCAGTATTTTTCTGCGACTCTCAGAAACTGGGGAAAAAACATCCAAACAACAAATGTTTCTTGCCGTGTTTGGAAGCTTCGCTAGTGCCCGAAAGGCGTTCTGTCTGTGGGTACGTGCCTTTGGAGGTGCAATCCTTCCTATATGCGGCTTTATGCGGGAGCCCTGCCGTACTCGGTACGTGGGCAGAACTGAAAATGGCTTTGAGGCTTCTTCACGAGCAGTGAAAAAGAAAAGGTAGTGAATCAGGGATATTAATAATGCAATTATCTGCTCCTCAGCTTTTGATGTGTAACAGTTAAAAATGTTCTGCTGGGGGTGCAGACACTTGCTTTTATGGCTCAGCTGTGCCAACTGCGTAGAAGAGAGACCCTGGAAAAATATCGGGCTGTTTATCAGCGTTTTGTTGAGCCCCTGTATTTATTTGTGCCAATGCTTCCATAAATTAATCTTAGGATGTGATTTTTTTTGTGGAAAGCAGGCACAGCTCTGCCCCTTTCTTCTAATTAAATACGGCTAATGGTGGCATCTCAAGTGCAATAGACTAACTTCTGTCAGTCATTTTTCTGCGTGACCGACAGAATTACTGCTTTGGGCTTTTTGCTTTGTTTTCTACAACTTGTAAGCGTTCTGTCTTTGGTCACCTAAGTGTGGAAATTATTGCGTTTTCCTTACATCTTTTCAGAAGCTCTGTTCAATATTCTGTCTTTTTTTATGGCTAGGATTTTTAACTGCCGTACTCACTATTTTTAAATGAGTTTTAAAGGTAAGAGTGAGAGTTGAAGGAAGGCAGTGACCTTTGTGAGGTTCCTAAAGGTGCCTCACTGCGTTGCTCAGTGCCGGTGCTTGCGCAGGTGTTACTGAGGAGGTAAGCTGAGATGCTGAGCAGAGGGCAGAGAGGAATCTTCCACGTGGGAAATACGAGGGGAAAGTGATAAAAATAGTGGAGGCAGACAGTTATGATGGATGTTTGGGGTATTATGCAAGCCTCCAAAATTGCCACGCAGCGCAAAGAACATTAATTGGAACGTGGCCGGAGGGCTCGCGGGCTTCAGCGGGGAATCACCGGGTGTTTTCTGCCCCGGAGGCTGAAGGCTCGCCCAGCGCTGTGCCGGCCCCGGGGGCAGCGGGTCCTGTGCCAGGAGGGGACGGGACGAGCTCCGGGGCAGCGAGCGCTTGGCATAGGATGTGGCCATCTTAAAAAAGAGGGCCTTAGAGCCATTTCGCTTCTTTCCCAGAATAAAGCGTAGTCACACAGTTCCTATGATTCCTTTTGGTACTGTTGACTGATGTGGAGCTTTTACTTGGTATCTGGAGGCACACATTTGTTGAGCTTGCCTGAGATCGTTCACATGTTGAAATGAATCACGTCCCCAGGTGTTCCTGTGCTCCTGGGCACTGTGTTCGTGGGGATCTTTTGCTCAGTCAAGGGAAGTTTCTGCCAAACTGGGTTTTGCTGGGTACGCAAATCCATTTTGCTCTCGCATTAGAATACATGAGAAGTATCACAGATACCTCGGGCGGTGGCAAAGCAAAGCATTTAGATTTTTCTGTAAATAACATGGGCGTTATTTTAGCTTCACTGTATTTTCTGGTAAGTTGTGTAAGTTCTGCTATGCTAGAAGAATATGCCTGCTACAAAGTAAATGTGAGGCCAGATGTATTCAAAATAAGTAGTCCGCTTTTTGGTCAGGGTTTCTCTGGGACAGAGGCAGCTGTGAGCTGGAGCGCTGCCGGCACTCCCTCTGACCTCGCAGTGGAGCAGCCCCAGCACCGCCACCACCCCGCGACTGGCTGCTGCAGGCTGCCTTGGAGGGGCTGCGGCTGGGCTGGGCGCTGCGGCTGCGTCCCTTGGGGTGCTGGGGCCTCCTGGAGGGCGCCCCCGCGCAGGCTGCACGCCGCCCTGGCCAGTGCTGCTGGCATTTGGCCTGCAGCAGAGCAGCGGCTGGGCCACCGCGGCTCCCCCGTCGTCGTCTCGTGTTGTGGCAGAGGCACGTGGCTGTCACGGCCTCGCGGCACTCCCTGCTGCTCGGTAGAAGCGCCCAGGCCGTCGGGGTCGGAGCGTCAGTCGCTGCCGAAAGCGGAACCGCTTGTGGCGCGTTCCTCGTTAGCTGCACGCGCACCGCTCTGTTTGCCCTCGAGCCGCACGCGCAGCGAGGCCGGGCATGGCGCCGTGGCCGCTGGATGCGGGGGGGAGGCGCACGGAGCGGGACGTGGCAGGCGCCCGGCGGGCAGGACGCGGCGTGCGGAGCTCTTGGCCCTGCCTCATCCTCCGCAGGGAGCAGGCGGAGCCGCGGTGTGACCTGCAGCCGGAGCAGCGGCACGGCGCCGCGGGGGGGTGGCACGAGCGGCATTCTCCGTGCCTGGTAATTGAGTTCAGATTTGATCTCGCTAATTAATCTGGCGTGTGCAAGGGTTTGAAGGTTGCATCCAGGCTCCTAATTCGTGGTTAATCCCATGACAAAGCGGTGACCGTGCACAGGGGCAGGGCGTGTGACACCTGCAGTCGGTGACCGGCAGGCGTGAGGGCAGGGTGGGCAGGGGCAGAGCTGAGCAGGGAGGCTCGCTGGCTGAAGGCACGGCTCTTAGCGGTGAAACGGCCCCGTCGGCACTCAGCCTGTGCCCTCGGGTGCTCACCGGGCTGGCGGCCGTCCCGGCGGGAGGAAGCTGCCGTGGGAAGGGCAGTGCCAAACGGTTCGTGTTTGGTGCTGACACTGGGAACCTTCCCGAGGTAACGTGCGGGTTTGCTTTAGAACTGTGGCCATAGTGAGGTGCCAACACGTTCTCCTTCGCACTGAAGTAACCAGCGAGGCCTCGAGGCCGGGTGCCTGCTGCATCTCGTGCAGTGAGAACGCCTCCAGGCCCCTTGTCCTCCCTGGAAGCACCAGCATCAGCCGAATTGGGTGTTGGAGGCAGTGGCTTTATTTCTGTGGCAGGCCCTGTAGGTGCTGTTAGGAACCACGTCCTGTATTTACGTGTGGGATGCGAAACACCTGTGTGATACCCCTGTGTCGGTGCAGGTCGCTGCCGGAGTGGAAGGGTTTCTCGGCAGTGCGTAATTACGCTTTTCACCACTGCTACAAATACCTCCTGGTTCCCAGCCTCAGCCGTGGGAGTTGTGTCCCGAGGCGTGTCACACGGCCGTGCTCTTGAGGAAAAGCCCCAACATGCTGCTTGCGGGGCGTTCTTAGCATGGGTTGTGTAACCGACGGGCACCTCCGTCCCGGTCCCATTGAAGCAAGCAGGAGGAATAACAAGTGGTGAAGAAATCAAGCACTGGAGCGAGCTAGGGGAGAGAAGAAACATTTTTACTTAACACGGGGCAGCCGTGCCCGTCACCCTCCTGCCCCAGGGCAGCCCCCAGGCGTGCAGGAGCCCCCACTCCGTCCGCGTAGGGCATCCCGCGGGTCCCGACAGCCCGTGGCGTGTGTCCGTCTGCAGCTAATCAAACAGAATGGCTTTAGTGTGCAAGAGGCTGATTAATGAGTAACTCCTGCACTTTGGGAAGTGCGTTGGGTTTTCTGTTGTGGTGGTAACAGAAAGAGCTCTTGGTTCTTAAACTTTTGGTTGTTTCCTTTCTGGTTAATAAAAGAGCTTTTAGTTATTGAATTGAAAAACACTTTGCGGAGTTTTAAGGTCAATCACTGGGTTACTTTTGTGTTGTTTTTCTCCTATAATTCCCAGGAAAATACGAGACTGCCTGTTTGGACCATATATTATGTAAATGTCATGGCAAAAGAATTGTAATATGGCTTTACTACCAGGAACAACAGCTGCAGTTTTAATGCTGCGGATGGGTACGTGAAGGCGTCGTAGTACATAAATCGATAGCGGGATGGATTAGAAGCAGAGTAGCCCTTCCTGCCATTTCGTGTCTCTGGCTTACAAGTTGCGAGAGCAGGGCAAGAGCTCATGAGCGCACCGTGCTAGTCTGGAGGCAGACACTGACCTTCGCCTGTTCTCAGGCATTAATGCCCGTCCAGTCAATGCTCTCAGGTAATGGGAAGTACTGCCGCCTTTGAGGAGGAGATTGGTACTTAGAATAGATCACAAAAAAAAGGGAAAAGGAAGAAAAAGAAAAACGTCGATCGGCACGTTTCTTTATTTTGAAGTCTTTCAGGTGCAGTCAGAGTGGCTAATTTGTACCCATCTTTTCTGTAGGGAAAAGGGAGTTTATGGAATTTGCAGTATAACTTTCTGACTCAAAAGCAGCATTAATCTAAAGTGAGAAAGGATTGGGCTCAGGGGTTTGGGCGTCAGTGCTGGAATGACCTGACTTGCTGGGAGTCGCTTCAGTTTGGTTAGGGACGTAAAGCTGGGAGAACTGATTTCAAGAAAGTGCCTTGTTTCTGCCCAAGGCGGTAGCGCACGTGCATTCAGGGCACGCACTTCATGACGTTGCCGTCTTCCTCATTATTTATCCAAATCTTATGAACCCAGTATGCCTGGGTGCATGAAGTTCACGTGTAATGTCAGACCTAGGTGCTTCTGCTACAGTGGTTTCAGCAGCTGTGCGGTGTGCTTGAGACAAACACGCCTGAGGAGCTGCCTGAGAAGCCCACGGAAGGCAGTGGGAGGTGGCACTGCCTTCCCCAGCTACTCCGTCAGAGCCGAAACAGTACAGAAATAGCCTTTAAACACTGCTGGTGCTACTACTACTAAAACTATGTGTATTATGCAAAATATCTGGGTCACAGAAGTAATGTTGGCAGATTTTTCACAAATCTGGTGTGGGGCTTGCTTTGTAGTTCAATGCTAACGCGTGCTTGCAGGCTTACTAAGCTCTGTCACAAAGTGCTGGGCAGGGCGGGAGCAGGGAGGCACCGCAGGGCAGCCCCGTACCAGGGCGCCGCGCTCAGCGGCCGCTCCGTGCCGCTGTCCTCGCACGCCGCTTTGCCCGGAGGCGTACGGGGTCCCAGGCTGAGAGAGGGTCTTTCTGCTTCCCTCACGCGGTACAGCCAGCGCGGCTCCTGCAGGTGAGGGTGCGAGACACATTTGGTTTGCTCAGCAGCAGAGTTTACGAGAGACTATTTCTCTTCAACCTATCCTTTGCTGTTACGGGCCAGGATAGTAATTAGCTCATTGTTTCAGCTTAATTTTGTGACAAAGCCATAATTACGTCTCTCGGTTCTGCCGTGGAGTAATTGCTGTATCTTTTCCAGTTTTTATGCTGAGATACGTTATTGGTAAACTTTACATTTGGCAGAGGTGTTTTGAAAATACTCTAAGGCAGTCGGTAATTTTTGTATTTCTTTATTTAAAAGACAGCTATTTGGCAATTTCAAGCTTTGGGATTGTACTGTCAGTGTAAATAGAATATTGATTTTATTCCATTTCCTATCTCATTAGAGTCATTGTCATGAGGATGGATTCATGTTGTGTAATTATCTGTTCTTGCTGACAGCTCCCATGTCACTGGGACTGGCTTTTGCAGCTTCCACTTTCTGCGAGCTTAAAAATAGCATCCTTCACTGCCGTGTTCTTATTGTTGTGCTCTCCGATTGTCCAGCTTTATACATCTTGCTTTAGGAGACATGTGTGAATTGAGATAGAGAAGACAGGAGCGTCCAGCAAACCCAGTTACAGGAAGAGTAAAAACAATGGCTCTTCTGGAGCAATTTCCAGTGCAGCGCTCAGATCCTTGTTTCTGTGTCAAGGACTGTAATGAGGAGGAAGAACACACCATTAACCTAGCTGCACAGCATTTCTTTATGGCGAACGGGAAGTAATAAAAACTGAGCATATTTAATCAGAACTCGGGCACCGTGGTCAGGTGGTCCTTGTGTTAGTTTCACTTTCTCGCGTGCTTTCAAGTAACGTTTTCCTTAATTTGTGAAGCTGTTTCTTAATCATTTTCAGTGACCCTGCCCAGCAGCCAGCTAGGTCACCTCTGTTACCCCCTTAAGGAATGACTGCTCAGTGCTATTTCTCTCTACGTCTGCCTTGTCTTTTCTGAGAATCTTTCTTTAATTCACTTTCAATGCTTCCAACTTAGTTTTCCTCACTTGTATTTATTTGTGTCCTTTCGCCTTCCCAACACTCAGTGAATACAAAGTTACGCAGGGGCCAAATCAATGTTGCAGCAGTCCCAAGACAAGTAGGAAAAATAAATAAATAAAAAAAGCCTTTAGTATGGAACAGCCTGGTAGGTAGACTCTGGAAACTGCCAGCCCCCAGATAAACTGCAAATAAATTAAAAAACCAACCACAAACTATTCAGCCCCTCTCACATACAGCTCCTCCCTCTGGCTTTGTCGCAGTGTCTCCTAGCGACTCGGAGACGCCCCAGGACATCAGCTGTACCTGCTGGTTTTATGCAGACCGTGCTCTCCTGATAGCACCTGAGGCTCACGGGGGACTTGGTTGGCTTGGAGCATAGTTCATGCGGATCAGAAGTTAGGATCCTGTACTAACGTCCTCCAGTTCGTTCAGTGGAGACATGGACCAGCTCTGGCCTAACGTGGGCCTTTGTTTCTGCTGGAAGACTGTTTTTAAAGCTGACATTTCTGGGAATGTTTTCAGGGAGACAAATTCCAACAAAACAATTTTCCTTCAAGAACCTTTACCGACACAATACCCACCTGGCACGTCACGTCGGGAAGAGTTGCCTCTGAGGCACCGCAGCGCCTCGGAGCAATCCTTTTCGGCGTGTAGCCGGCAGCCCGAGGAAGGAAGGGCGAGATTCAGCCGTGTCCGTGCGGTTCCAGATGCGGCCCTGACCCCCACGGGCTCGGGATTCCTGCCCCGCAGCGCTGCCTCGTCCAGCTCCAGACAGAGCTTACCCAGCCCCGGGGGCAGCGCGTGCTGCTCCCCGGGCTTTAGCAGCAGACGCGCTTTTCACCCCTTTTCACTTGGTGTAAGCTGTTCCTTCTCGTGCGAATCTCCCCTCCCTCCCCAGGGTGGCTGCTCCTGTCGCCCACGGTGAGGTTACCTCAGTGCCCGCGGGCCCCTCGGCGCTCGGCAGTCCCGGGGCTGGGGCGGGGCGGGGCGGGCTGCCCGCCGCCTGCCGCCGTGCCGGGGGGGCCGCTCCCAGCCTCGGGCATTGCGGCGGGGC
>NC_048901.1:25077732-25155210 GCF_011077185.1 Oxyura jamaicensis | reverse complement strand
AAAAAAAAAAAAAAAAAAAAAAAAAAAAAAAAAAAAGGGGGGGCTGCGGGCACGGCCGGGCCCCGGCCGCACCGGGGGGCTGCGGGGGGCACGGCCCGGGGCCGGGCGGGGCCTGCTGGCGGCCCGGAGCCGCTCCGGGGTCGGCTGCGGGCCGTGCCCCCCCACCCCCGGCCGGGCCGCCTCGGGCAGCGCCGTGCGGCGGCGAGCGTCTGACAGGCGCGACCTCGCATAAGACGGCCCACGCCATTGGCTGGCCGCCCGGCGTCCCGCTGCAACGCCGCCGGCGATTGGGCGGTGCGCGGTGCGCTCGGCGGGGCGCTGTGTAACGTGTCCCGTGTCTGTTCTCTCCGCAGGTCGGTACCGGGCTGCCCCCGACGGCTCTGCCGCTGCTTGGGACCGCTGCTAGAGCAGCCGCCGCTGCCGCTTTTTGCCTTGCTTGCTGCCGGCCGCACCGCGACGACAGCACGGCCGCCCGCCGCCTCTAGCCGCCCCGTCCTGCTCGCGGCCCCGGGCCGCGGCGCCGAGAGCTCCCCCCCCGGCCCCGGCACAGGAGAGACCCCGAGCCCGTGCCCGGCCCGGAGCCCGCCCCGCACGCACCCGCCCCGCCCGCACGGCTCCGCACGCGGGCGCCCCGGGGCCGCCGCCCGGCCGCGCTCCCATGGGTGACTGAGAGCCCCGCCGGCACCGCAGCGCCCGTGAGCGGCTCCGCGCCGTGACCTGCCGGCGGATCGGGCCCGAGCCCGGCAGCGCGCAGCTCCCGCACGGCCTCGGGAGCGGGGCAGCAGCGCTCCGGAGGCGGCGCCGTCGTCGCTGCCCGTCGCTGCGTTGAGCCGCTTGTCCGCTCCTCTGGTCGGAAGTTTTAACTACCTGTAAAGCCTAAAGATGGCTGTGAGCGTCACGCCGATTCGGGACACAAAATGGCTAACGCTGGAGGTGTGTAGGGAGTTCCAGAGAGGGACTTGCTCACGGCCAGACACGGAATGTAAATTTGCACACCCATCGAAAAGCTGCCAAGTTGAAAACGGACGCGTAATCGCCTGCTTTGATTCATTGAAAGTGAGTAACTATTACGTTATTTCCGAGGACGTACGGTTAACGAAAGAAGCGCTTGCAGCTAGAGAAGCCCTGGAGCCCGCGAGGCAGGCGCTGCTGTGTGCCGGCAGCCAGCTCCTCGGCCGCTGTTATTTTTATTGATGCTTGCTGTTTTGTTTTGCTCTTGTCCTCGGGGGAAGGGGAAGGAATAACGGGGAATAACAAGAAAATAAGCCTCACAGGGCTGGAATCATCCGGCACGGCCACAGCTATGGGTCCTTTGGCTCCAAATTATTCCCTGAGCGTAGATGGAATAAAGGGCATTTCACGTAGAAACAGCTAAGTCACTGTGAGGATTCTTTGTTTTTAATAGCACAGACCACGTAAGCAATATGATGATTAGTTTCCACCCTGTAACTGCAAGTGGGTTGGTGGTGTCCCCGCACAGGGGGAGTGAACCTTAGAGAAGCGTTTTCCCTCTCGCGTTATTTGGGTGCCCCTGAACGCTGTGGCTGTGTTTCTGTGCCCGGGACTCTGTGGTTATCCTTTCCTTTCCACAAACGGACGGGTTTCAGGGAGGGAGAGCGCCCCGCAGCAGGCAAGGTGCCTCCGGGCAGGCGAGCAGGATGGGCACGGGGAGCTGGCAGCCCTGCTGTGCTTTCTGGGGCTGCGTCTGAGCTGGGCCCTGTCCGTGTGGGGCTGCTGTTTCGCTGTAGCTGCGGTTTCAGTGATAGGTGCTGAGTGTGTGGGTTTCCAGCTCCTTCTCTTCGGTTTTCACAACTTAAATTACGCTAGCGTTTAAAATACCCATCCCACAAACAGCACCTAAATTCAGCCGGGTCACTGAGATCAAAAGCTGGGAAGCAAGAACGTGTCTGTGTCGTCCTGCAGCACGATTCTCTCTTCTTGGGATGAGTCCCGGGAAGCGGAGCCAGCCACAGAGCAGGGGATTGCTGAGCGCGCTGAGGGGAGCTGTGTGCGGTAGCGAGCTCTGCAGGCGGCTGGTGCAGGCAGGAAGTGGGCTGCAGGGGTTTGTAGAGCTCCCGCAGCGCTCTGCCTTCGGAAACGCGCCATGCTCGGATCTGGACGGCCGGCGAACCCTCAGAACGTCCTCAGGTCCCAGGTACCCAGCCCCACCGCCCGGCCCGTGTCAGCGCACGGCAGCTGGAATGCCTTCATTTGTGTATTCTGTGTTTTTTATTTTTAAAATGACAGCAATTGTAATGTACAGGAGGAGAAAAGAAAAAAAAACACTTTAAAGCCCAGAGATGCGGTGCTGGTGTGCGCTCGGAGTTAGCGGAGGGCACGGCGTGGGCGCTGCCTGGGGCAGAGCTGGCGGCATCGCGCTGGCCGCTGGCGGTGCTGGGCGCAGGGGGTGGGCACGAGAGCAGCCGGCACCTGCGGGCACGGGGCATGCAGCAATTTTATGGGGCATGCAGCCCGGCCCTGCCGCTGCTGCTCTGCGCAAGGGAGACCCAGCCGACACCAAGGCACCAGCGTTACGGCCGTGGGCAGCCCGCCGGCAGCAGGACACCGCCTGGCTTTGCGGAAGGGCAGTGTCCCGGCATTACCGAGGCAGTCAGAAAGCAGCCCTAGCGCGTGGAGGAGCCCTTCCTATCAGCGTGGTTCTTCTGTTTCCATCGTCTGAACGAGGGAGGTAATTATCACCTCTGTACGGAGCTGCGAGGCCCGTGGCTAACAGCTGTAGGAAACAGTCGGCGTTGTTGCACAGCTTTAGAACACCCCGTGGAAGGCGGCTCTGCCACCGCGTCGGGTCCCAGCCAGGTCCACATTTAACAAGCACAGCGCTCAGCAGGTCCGTGTGCTTCAGGTAACGCCAGGGGCGTGCGTTGGGCTCGGGGGCTTCCTCCCCACTCCCCGTGCCGCGGGTCGCTGCGGGGGAGCAGGCAGGAGCCAGGGGGAGCGCGGCCGGGGCAGGGTGCTGCGCGCCTGGCCGCCTCCTTCCTTGCCGCCTGCTGCTGCCCTTTTAGTTAAGGAGCTTGTCTAACGTGTGAGAGTACCTCTGATAACGAGAGAAGGGAACGTGTCGCAGCGCAGGCTCCCTGTCCCGGCCGGGTGCTCGCTGTTTTGTTTTTGTTTCAGGTTTTTGCAGCTTTTTGTGTGCGCTAAGCTAAACAAGCGGGGAAAGCATAACAAAGTAACCGGTGCTATCACAAGCATTAGATGTTATGCAAAAACAACTTAGGAAAGTGTTGTACCAGATTTATCTCCGCTCTGAAAGGTCAATGAGTCGTTTACCAAGAGATAGAAGGTTTTTGATGAGGACACGTGAAGGCTTCTGTTCAGTTCCGTGCTTCAGTGTAGAGGCAAACCTTTCCTACGGTAGCCATGCACCTCAAAGTTAACGCTGAACTGATTTCTGGTAGCTGTGCCTAATGGCAACGTTGGCACTAACTGAGCGGCTGCTCTCGCACGGTGCCTGGGCACAGACAGGTTTTAGTCGCTGCGATCTTCCCGACAAGCCCTTGGCCCGCCGTGCCCCCACAGCTGCTGTCACGTCGCTGCCGCCCGGGAGCTGCGGCCTGAGCGCGAAACCTTGCTCGTGAGCTGCAGGTGCTGCGCCGCTAGATTGAGGCGGGCGGCAGGCACAGCAGGGCCCAGCCAGCACCCCGGGAACCACAGCGCCCTGCTGCACCCGCGGAGCCGTCAGCCTGGGGACGTTCTCTTGTCATTTCGCAGGGAAGAAAGGAAAGAAAAAAGTCAGCAGGGGTTGCAAATGCCAGCCTAGACCGCGAGCAAGGGGGGCACCTCGCACGGAGCTGCTGGGGCTGCGGTGCCCGCACGGGAGGGCTGCTGGTCCCTGCAGCACGCTGCTTCTGCAAGGCGGAGGTTGGGGCCGCCTCGGTCCGAGCAGCCTCCGTCCTCCTGCGGCGAGTCCTCGCCTCACGTCAGGCCCGGGGACACCGCGGGCTACCCGGGGCGCTGCGCTAAGCAACGTCAGCCTGCGTGCCGTCATCTCACCTGCAGGTAACTTTAGGGGGATTCGAAGACTAAAATGATGATGCAGCACGTTCAAATTGTCAGCTAAAGCTGGGTCAGCCTTAGCTTTGGCTCTGCATTGTTTAAATTCCGTCAGATTTTCTTCCCTAAATTTGGATGCCTAAAAGTCTGTCAAAGTGCAGCAAAAATAAGCTGCTGAGCTCCTAAGTCAGGAAACCGGTTTGCAACAGAAACTGTTTTGGGCATAATGTTAAAACATCGGTCTTTTTTTTAATTTTTCTTGGAAAAAAATGCCTAAGTAGGATTCATTTCTGAAACGACGCTAAGTCCACCAGGTGTTCCGATAGCCGAGGCACCTGCCGCTCCCTGAGCACCTCCACGAAGGGGGCACCGACGGCACGGGCAGAGCCCGTGGGAGGCTGCGGGTGCGCCGAGGATGCCCAGCCGAGCAGAACGCGGCTTCTCGGCGTGCCACATCCTTCAGTTGCCACGCCGCCTTTTCTAGCCGTACATTTTGGAGATTATAAAAGCACCGAGGACAGAGGTGGCAGGAGGAGGGATCTGGATTCAGACGTTCTGTCACTGCTGCCTCCAGCGCCGCTGCTGACAGGCGCCCCCCCCCCCCCCCCGTGCGTGCTCGGGCTTCCTGCAGGGCGCGTGCTGCCACGGCGCCAAGCGGAGCAGGTCGTGCCCGCAGAACCCCGCGTGCTCCCTGCGGCACGGTGAGCTCGGCTGCGCTTGGCCTGGGTCACCCTTCCCTGCCTCGGAGCCGGTGTGTGCCCTGCGCACTGACACTCAGGGCACGACTTTGTGCCCCCGGGCTTGCGCTGCCGCGAGGGCTGCTACTTCCCGTTACGTTGGGTGTCCCACTGGAACGCAAAAGCTGTCCCTCCTCCTTCAGCAGGGGAGTCCTGAACGGCCACAGTCCAGGAAAAGCCCGAGTTCGGGTCCGCTTACTGGGCAGGGCAGCGTGAAGCTCTGGTGCCCCGTACCCATTCCGCTGGTCCCAGTGCATTAGTGTTTTATTGCCTGTTGTAGGAGGCGTTATTTTTCAGAAATGAAACTCCTGGACTCTAGTAGTCACTTCACTTTTTATTGTAAAGCCTTGAAAATATGTAAGTGTGTTATTCGTACAGCTGAACCCGGTGGGTGCCTCGCTGCTGACGCCTCAGGGATCTGGGGATTGTTTCAATCTCTCTCCTTTGTCAGTACTCAGAAAACAAGGATGAGTTTTTCACCTGTCACTGACTGTTTTGTGATAGTTGCCCACGGGCGTAGCATAAGGACCCTGCTTACTTATTTCAGTGCAAAGAAAAGAAAAGCAAACCCCTTGTTTCTCTAATAATACTGGGATCATTGGTAATGCGAGATCATTGGCTCTGCTTCACCTGCAGTTAAGCAAGAAAAAAAAATCCAGAAAATTGGTACGAGAACGTTCTAGCAGGGGACTCTGACGCTACCTGTCTGTGGCGTGCTGCGGCACTCCGCTACGAGGCACCTGGGGGCGAGACTGGGGGGGGAACGCGCGGCTCCAGGGGAGCTCACAAGGCAGTAACCCGTGGAAAAGAGGAGGTGAAGCGATGCAAACAACGTTCAGATTCCTCAGCCGGGCCTGGTTTGCCGTATCGGCTGTGGGTGGGTGGGTTTTTCTCCTTCCAGCCTGTGCACGCCTGCCAGTGGGCTGAGCTCCCGCAGGGGAAGCAAAGTGGCAAATGTGTTGGGAAAGCGGTGCCGTCGTGGGGCTGCGGCAAATAGCCCGCTGCAAAACAGACAGCCCAAACCCTGCGTGTTCCTCTGGGGGCACAGAAATGGCATTTCGAAAACTTAGCAGGTACTCGAGCAAAAGGGTTGTGCCTCGCTAAGGTGTTCAGAGTTCACGTTACAGCCTGAGCCCTACGCCTGCAGGAAGAAATCAAAACAAAATTAAAACCAAATTAGAAGATTGCATTGCAACAGTTGGCAACTGTTAGAGAGTGCGGAACCGGCACCAGAGCGGGCTCCTGTTGGCTATGGCCGGGAATTCTGCTGTGCGCGCTCAAGGAGGAGTCAATTTCTCAACTAATTTGCAGGGAAGACTTACAGTGGCATAAAGTGAGAAAACCTCATGCCAGAAATATTCGGTCGTTTGTCCTGTCTTCAACTGAGCGATCAGAAGCCGTCTGGAGGCCTCTGTCCTGTTGGGATGACCCCAAGTTCTCGGTTTTGCTAAGTACAGATGCCTCGTTGCCAAGGCTCGCTCTTAAATTTGTTGGAAGCAACAAATCACATTTGGGACTGAATGATCACATCTGGTTTTTGACTTTGGAGGAGCTAATGTTTATTCGCTGGGACGGCGTGGTGTTACTAGCACAACTGGATGCCGTTTAGGAAATAGGACCCGCGTGTTTCTTAGAAATCTGTGCGTCGCTTCGGGGTGAGGGGCAGCGTCTGCGGCCTGACGCTTCTGCTCTGCAGGACGGGCCAGAACCAAAGCTCGGGAGCACCTCGGGGCTGCACAGTGCCGTGAAGAGGCTGAGGGAAGAGGCTGCTGCGTGAACGGGGCAGTTCCCTGGGGGAGCAGAGCCATTTACCTCTTGTCGGCGTGATTCCCCGAGGCGGAGGGGACCGTTTCCAGGCTGACCTGTGCGTGCCCGTAAGGCGGCTGTGGCGACGTGCCCAGGGCGTTGCGGGACAGGGCACGGGGCGGCACCTCCGCGGGGCGGGGGCTGGCAGGAGGCCCCGGTGCTCGCCTTCCCGGAGGAAATTTGAAGGTGAAACGGGGAGGTTTGCGCCTCGCAGGAGCCCGGCAGGTTTCTAGCCGCGTGTGGTAAATGGTGCCACGGGTGGGGAGCTGAAGCACTCTCATCTTGCACAGCCGGCTGCCTGTGTGACCGTCCAGCCCCCCTTGGTTCCCTCCCCCCCATCGGTCAGGGAGCAGCCCGGGGAGCCACGGGGCTCGGGGGACCTCTGGCTTTGCTGGGCGCTCCTTGCGCAGGGGTGTGCGGAGCCGAAGGGCGAGCGTGGTGGCAGCAGGGCTGCCTGCCTTCACCTGCTGGGCTGCCTGTGCTGGGCGGGGGGAAAGGGGCTTCAGAGCAGCGGCACCACGCAACGTGCTGGCCGCCGCGGTGCTTCCACCGGCGGGAGGAAAGTGGGTAGAGAGGTGCTTAAATCTGCAGCTGGAAAAAAGGGCAGAGCAAAAGAAAGGAAGTAAGGGGGGCGAGGGAGACGAACAGAGGAAAGGCACGAGCTCAGTGGAAACCTGATGGTGCTGCACGGCCCGACAGACTCTGGGAGAAGCAGCTGCACGGGGTGAGCAGGGAGATGGGGAGGGAAAGGAAAAGTGAGACCGAGAAGGGAATACTCAGGGGGTTCGCTGGTCCCACGCAGCACAGAAGGGCTCTTAAACGGCTCGAGGACATGCGTTTGTTCTCAGCCCCTGCCAGCTCTTTGCAAGGCTGTGTTTGTAGCAGGGTTACTGCAGGCCTCACCTGTGGGAGGAGGGAGCTAACACGCTGCGGTGCTTGAGAGCAACGGGTCATGCCCTGCTGGGCACTTGGTGGTTGGCTTAGCTGGGTCCGGCACTGGGAGGCCAAGGGGAGGCGGGCAGTGCCCTTCAGCATTGCCTGGGCTGTGCGTGGGGGCAGCTGTTGCCTTTTGAGCCCCTGCCTCGCTACGGATCGTGCCAGCAGTTGCAGCCGCTGCTGCCGGTGGCTTCTCGGGTCTTTGCAGACCGCTGTGAGCCTTGTCGTGCCTTGGGTTTGGGTGTAAAAAGGAGCCTTCGGGATCATTCAGCAGCTGGAGGGCCTTTTGGGAACTGAGAAACTCTGCTTTGTGCTTATACAAATTGGGAAAATACCGGCTGCTCAAAATACCCCGCGTTTAGTCCGTCAGCCTCGGTGAGCCCTGCGGGGTGTCCCTGGGCCTGGAGCACGGCCGAAGGGCAGCTGCCCAGTGCCATCCTGCTGCTGCTGCGCTGCCGATGGTTCTGACTTCGCTCATTTAAACAGCCATTAATTAGATGTTATCCGGTGACTGCCTACGTCTTCTTTGGATCGTCTGAGGAATTACTCCGTGCACCTTGCCCTTAACTTGGCTGAAAAGTGTCCTTAGCCCCCAGGAGCTGGGAAGTGCCAGGCAGAAAACAGGGCAGGGAGCAGCGAGGGTGCTGAGCCCGGGGCAGGGCCGGCAGGTCTGTGGGGCCTGCCGCAGGGCCGGGGCTGCTGACAGCGCCCGGGGGCACGGCGGGGGCATGGCGGGGGCACGGCGGGGCACCTGCGGTCACGGCCTCACTCCCTGGTCTCACGTCCCTGGAGGGACGGGGGGGGGGGGGGGGGGGAGGGGGAGGCCGATGGTGTCACCTCCGTGCCTGTGCTGTGGCCTCGCTCGTGCTGAACTTGGGGAAAATTGGCTTCTGAAGTGAGACGGCGCGCTGGCCCGCCTTCGGAGCGTTACTGCTTGTTTCTGTAGTTCGCAAGGCTCCCACACGTGGAAAAATTCTAATTTCCCCACCAGCTGTGCGGCTCTCGCTTCGAGTGAGCGCAGCTCGAGTCTCCGTGTCGCAGACGTGTGTTTGTGCGCTGCAGATGTTATCTGCTCAGCTTGCTTGCTCTCTCGTGCATAAGGGAGAGGTAATGGAACTGCTCAAATGTCTTAATAACTAACTTAAACTGCCATTAGCAATGCCGCTTCCTCCAGAGAGATTGCCAGCGTCCAACGCGCGCGGCCACGCCGGAGCAGCGGGGAGCTGGGGGCTGCTGGCAGCGCCGCTGGGGCCGCACGGAGCCGCCGGGCACCCCAACGCCTCCGTGTGCCCCTGGGGCAGGCTCTGCCTTGAGGAGTTGTCTGCTCTCGTTGGGCACCTCTGAGTGCCTGGTGAGCCTTGTCAGCTGCTCGGGGGAGAGCGCAGAGCAAGGCTGTTTCCTTGCAGGGGTCTGGAACACCCTTCGGTCTGCGGCAGCAGGTATTTTGAAGGATGCCCCGGGCTGGCTGGGCCCCTCGGAGCCGTGTCCCCCCTGTCCGCCGCTGCCCCCCGCTCTGCTGGCCAGGCTCGGCCGTGCTGCTGCGGGACTGGGACAGTTCGACTGTCAGTGCCTGAGTTAAAATAAGCAGTTAGAGGGACTTCTGACCACACAGCACTATTTTAGCTGATTTTGTGACTCTCTAACTTCAGAAAAATAACCCTTGCCGTCTGTGTTTTCCACCGATCCGTAGCCATTGACCGTGGCTGTTCGACAGCCCGCGCAGGGCAGCGAGGACGCGTTCAGCCTCACGGCTTCATTCTTTCGAAGCCCAGGTGTGCCGTAAGGCCTTACACGTACCGAAAACCACCTTTTGCTGTTTACATCTCTCTTCTGCTGCTCTTACCTAATTGTTCAGTATTTCATAAGCTTTCTGAGCTCTCAGCGCCTTTTCCCCGCAGTGCTTCACTTGGAGGAGCTCTGTTTTAAAGACTTCCTACCAACCGTGGTGTAAGGCTTCCGTACCTGCCCGGCGCCGCTCCCGCTGCTTGGCTGTGCCCCAGCCCGGTTCGCGGCAGGGACTGGAAGGTCCCCGCGTGCTTGGGAGCCTTTGCACAGGTTTGCTGGTTAAAATAATCCCGACGTGTCAGCCTGTGTTTGCCCACCCCACGGCTCGTTTGCTACCCGTGCTTGCACAGAGGGTTCCTTTTCTTACAGACTTGTAGCTCCCCCTTTCACCTCATCAAACAGCGCTGTCGCTGGTTCTCCTGGTCTGCCGCTGAAAGCTGGGTGGCGTGCAGGCAGATCGCTGCGGTCATCTTTCAGCTGTGAGCTTGGTGAAGTCTTTTCTTCTCTCTGCTGTTTAACCATGTGCTCGTTACGCCTTTTTCTTCCCTGATTTGCCCATGCCATGAAAAACCAGTCATCTCGCTTGTCTGCCCTTTGCCTCGCTCCGGCTGCTTCCCCTCTTGTCCAGTGCCTTTAGCCTTGCTCTCCGCGTGCAGGCCCCTCTAGATTCCGTAGCGGAATGCCGGCCTGGCATCTCTCTAACGTTAACGCCTGGAGCTGTTGTCCCCTCTCCAGAGAGCCCTGCAGGCCGTGCTGATGTGTCGTAACGCGTACTTTGCTGTGGGAGATCACCGCAGGGTGCCCTGCTCCTCTCTTCAGCTTTTTCCCACTTCTGAAGCTTCTGCAAGAAGCCCTTCCAGCGTGACCCGCGTGCCCTCAGAGCCCTCAGAAGTTACTTGTACAGCAGCAGGATGCTCTGCAGCCTGGGCGAAGTCCCGTGGTCATGCTCGGGTGCGAGGGCCTGCCGCCTGCCTGCCCCGAGCTGGTCCTTGCCTGCGGTTCGCTCTGTCCCGGAGCACCCCAGGTGCCCGTGGCACAGGGGAGGCGCTCAGGGCTCTGCCCGCTCACGGCTTCGCCTCGGCCGCCAAGGCTGGCGCTGTGCTGCCCCGCGGGGCTCGGCCGGCTCCTGCGGGCCCCAGGCTCGCTCTGGGCACCCAGAAGTGACAAAGCTTCTGTTGTTCCACGCTGTCAGGGTGTCCCCAACACCCGCCTCTTGTTGAGCAGCATTCGCTCGCCAGCAGCTTCCTCGGCCGTTGCCCGCCGCCTCCCTGGAGCCCTTTCCCGGTTCCTGCAGGCTGTGCGGGGCATTCCTGTGCGCTCTGCTGAGCCCGGGGCCTCCACAACCTGCGCTTACAGGGACAGGCTCAGGAGCTCTCACGGCTACTGCACGAGTGCACGGTGAAATGTGAGAGCGCCTAGGAAGAAATCACCTTGTGGCCTGCGGGGGGGAAGGTCGGGCTGCAGCTCTCTGTTTGAGGCAGCAGTGTTTGGCACACCCGCAGCGTGCGGCAGTGCGACTGTGCCGGGGGGACCGGTGCTGCTGCAGGGCTCCCGGGCGGGTGGTTCCTGCTGGGTGCTGCTCGCCTAGACCGTCCTGCGGGAGCGAGGGGCCGTGCCCTGCCTGTGGGGCTCCAGCAGCATCCCTGCCGGTCAGGAGGTGTGCCAGTGACTTCTCGCCCATCCTGGTGCTACTGGTGGTCGGCGCTTCTCACGCGAGGCCCGCTCTGTTCTTTAGAGAACCCCGTTCGTGTCGTTACAAATCCAGCAGCAGCCCTGACTCGCAGGTGCCTCCCCGGGGAGCTCGGGCACTGTGTGCGCGTTCAGAGCCAGGCGGCTCGGGACGGCTGTGAGCGGGGCTGGGGGCCCCGCAGGGAGCCACCGCGAGCAGGGCAGCGGCACCAACCACCGCGGGCACCCGGCGCTGCCCGCGCGTAAAAATAACCCAGAGGAGCCGTAAACAAGCTATTTTTGTCTGGGGGTGACCACGCGTCAGTGACTCACGGCCTCGCTGTGCTCGGCCTCTTGGGGCTTGCCCCGTCCCCCGGGGTGCGCACCGACGGGGGCCCGGCAGGGCCGCAGGTGCGAGGTGCGGGGCCGGCTGCCTCCCGCTGCACGCCCTGCGCAGCCTGCGTGGCGAACGGGAGCTGGGGTACTGCTGGGGTACTGCTCACAGGGCTGCCGGCCCCGCTACACGGGGGGGCAGGAGCCTGCCCCGGGAGGCCGCGCGCTGCGAGCCGTGTGCTGCTGGGGCAGGGCAGCGCTGCGCCTCCGCACCGAGACATCTCCTGAGAGGGAGCGGGGCAAAGCCGGCGGGTCATGAGCAGTGCCCAGCAGCAACGGGGCATGGAAGTCACGGAATGTGAAACGCTTCCTCTCCCCTGGAGTTAGAAAATGCAACCTGCAGAGCACAGTAGGCCTGACCCAGCACGGGCAGGGTTTTATTTGCGTGCTGAATTCTGTGTATTGACACACTAATGTGTTCTTTCCCTTGTGAGTTCCACAGTTCTGTGGCAATGAGCAATGCCGTGAACCAAGGCACTGCTCATTGTCCGTAGCTTTTCTCCGTACCCAGTTCCAGAGATTCTCATTTACGGGAGAGGATTCCGGGGAGCCTCAGCTGCCTGTAGCAGGCCCGCATTTTGGCGTAACGTTGCCCCACTTCACGTACGCAGATAAACCATCGGCGCTGCACGTGAGGGTGCCGTGGCTGCAGCACATCCCCTTCGTGCCACGTCCATCGCCGAGCGCTCGGGTCCGTGCGGGTGCATGCAGCTACCGCGGCCGGCGGGGCCAAGCAGGGGGCTGAGCACTGTGGGTCCGGGGGGAAGCGCTGCTTCTTGCCGCGGGGGTGTCCGTGCGAGCCCCCCCACAGCCCGCAGCCAGGCCAAGAGCTGTCCCGGGCAGCCGGCAGCGCTGCTTTGGCTGGCGCTGGAGGGGCCGCCCGCCCTGGCTGCGCCCCCCTTTGCAGCTCCCCGCGTGGCAAACGGGCGGACCCGAACCGTGCCTGTCTCCTGCATCTGTGCCAGAGCAAGAGGAAGGCATCTGCTCCCTGCTGGAGGTAAGGACCGTGGCGAACGGGTGTTGGAGGCGAGGACTTGATGAGCGCTGCTCTGGGGCGGGGTGCAGGGGGAGTGGGGCAGCCTCAGCCCCGCTCAGCTCCTGGGGGCGGCTGGCCCTGAGGGCCGGGCTGGGGCAGGCTACGAGCGTTGCTGGGCACCTGCTGCAAAGCTCCTGGCTCTCGCCAGCAGTGACCTGTGCTCCTACCTGCTTGTGGTGCGCCCTCGGGGCTGGCACGGGAGCGGTTGCTGCACCTCTCCCGCATCCCTTCCCAGCAGCTCTTGTCCCACTGCCCTCCAGAGCGCCCCGGCACCGCTTTCCCCGCGTGAATGCCCCATTTCCATGTCCCAGTGCCGCCACTTCTGATCCGCATCCACAAGGCTTCGCAGCGCGGGTTGCAGGGAATGAGGGAGGCGGGGAGCTGCCGGGGCTGTGCTTGGCTGCCTGTGCCTCGCTGCCTGCCGGGGAGGTGCCTCTGGTGCCTTTCGGTGGCGGGGAGCCGTGCAGAGGGAGGATGGGGCCCAGCTCCCTTCTGTGCTGGGCAGGGGGGAGGAGGAGGGAGAAGACCTGGCGGAGGTTCCCTGGTGCTTCTCTGGGATGTGGTGCAGGGGCAGGACGGGGCTGGCCCCGGGGGTCCGGCGGGGCTGTGGCTGTGACCGTGGCAGGGCACACAGTGATCCCTGTTAGCCACCGCTGCTGTCTGGATTCCTGCCCACGTGGAGGGCTGCAGGAGCGGAGTTGGTGGCCTTGGCACTGTGGGGGCAGAGCCTGAGCCCCGTGCGCCCTCCTGTCCTCGCCTTCATCTTCAAAGCCTTGTTTCTTCCTCATGAGTCCTCTGTCCCTCTCCTTTCCTTCTCACCTGCGTTCCTCATGGTGTGCTCCCTGCAGTGCTTTTTCTCCTTGCTGTCTTGTCCTACCTATCTGAATCAGCTGTTTCTATTTCCTTTTTTACTCCTTTTCCCCTTCCCGTAGTGCCGCTGGTTTTGACCAGAGCTTTGCTGTTGGTTCGTGGTCGCTCTCCTGGTTCCTGTCGCGAGGGCACTTCTTGCTCCGGGCACGTTCCCGGCGCGTTCATAGGGCTGGGCTCCAGGTCTCCCACCTTAACGCATGTCCCTTGCGGTTCAAATTCCACGTGTAATCTCTTTTTCCCAGCAAGCCCTCCGGTGTCCAAACACCTCCCTTCCTTTCATGCACCGTAGCCCAGCGAGGAGAGCGAGCGAGGGATCCGGCCGGTGTGGTGCAGCAGGGTCGTGGCCCTGCGTGCGTTATCCCTGCCAGCACGGTGCCGGACGCTGGTGCCCGTGTGCGGTGTGCAGTTGCCGCAGTTTGCTGTGGGCCCCGAGTGCCTTCCCCAGGTACGTGCTGCTGGCCGCACTGGAGCTCGTGGCCCTCCGGCGCTGCAGCAGGTGGGGAGGCTTGCACAGATGCATTTACCTGTCTGTTCCGTGAAGAGCGACGGAAGGCTGCCTTACACGACCTGCCTCACGGTGTGCTGGGTGGTAACTTCATTTATTTTTAATCCGAGCAGCTTCTGTGAGAGGTGAGTCTCACCGCCAGCCCTTCCTTGCTTTTTCCTGAAGTGCTCTTACTGCTGCTCTACATAAAACTCGTTCTTGTGTGTGCTTCCTGGTGGCCGGCGGAGCTCTGGTTCCCTGTTAGGTGGGGGCGCGGTGGCGCCGGGGCCGAGGGGCCGCAGGCGCTGGGCAGCTCCGGGGCGCTGCAGCGAGCAGCCGGGTGGCTGGAAGGGCCGCGAGGCTGCTGTTGGTGCCATGTCCGAGGGCTCGCAGCGGTGAGCCTGCCTGTGGAAAGCAGCATCTCAAAGCTCGGCTCCGTGGGTGCATTTACAATAATTTCCCTGGGCTTCGGTATCGATTGCCAGAACAGCTCACATTTGAGTGACTGACCTTGAGGTCAGGGAGACGTTTTACGTCCCTCAAAATACTTTTTGTATTGACAGGAGTAGCTCAGGCCCCGGCAGGTCTCACGTGGTGTCCCTTCCCAGAAACCCGTCTTTTCGCCCCGCATCGACCCGGGCGGAGGCGAGGCAGCGTGCTGGTGGCTGCCTGGGAAGACCCGAGCGGGGCAGGGCTTCGGGGAGATCTGGTAGCTCTGCATTTTTCGTCAGCCATGAATTTAGCGAAGTCACATTTTTTCCTAACAAGGGATTTCATAATGTCGAGAAGTGCTGGTGCCAAAGGAGCTCGGCCATCACCAAACGGGCTGCGGTGGTGAGGCGCATCCCAGGCCCTCAGAAATTCGGGTCGTGTCCTGGCCGTGCTGGAGGTGGTGACGGAGCCGCCTGTGGCCTCAGAGGGACGAGGACGCGGCGAGCAGGGTTAGGGCGAGCCGTGGTGCGCTGCCGTGCAGCGAGAGCCACCGCAGGGCTGGTCGCAGCGCCGGCACCGCAGTGCTGCAGCCAGAGCCCTGCTGTAACACGGTGAGGTGCCCCTCAGCTCCGCTCTGCTGCTGCGTGCCAGCTCATCTCCTGCGCACAGGGACTGCGGTTGGTCCTCCCAGCAGGGACCTCGTCTGCCTTTTAGCCGTGGAAATGGCCGCTTGAGGGAGAGGTCTTCAGATCCTGAGTACAAGTTTTCAATATTTGACTGGAACATCAGACAGATTTTCAGCGGAGCTGCCAGATGCCAAAATGAGCTGCAACCAGCCTGGAGCCGGTGGGATCCTGTCCAAGTGAGGGGGTCCAGCAGGGCTGATGCAGATAAGTCTTGCCAAGCGTTGAGTATCTCCCGCAAGGCTCTGAAGGCCCGCGTCTTCCCGAGCCCCAGGCCAGGAGCTGGTTGCAGCCACAGAGGGGAGCTAGGCTTGCGCAGTGCTCCTTTGGTCGGTCCAAGGTCAGTGTCTCCCTTGTCTGGAAGCGATGTTAGAGCGGGTCCTGTGCCCAAATGCAGCGAGAGCTCAGGAGGCACGGGTCGGGTACGTCCAGCTGCCAGCTCCAACCTGGCCGGCTCGGAGCAGGGGCGCGCAGCCACGGGGCGGCCGGTGCCGATGCGGACGTGGACCCGGCCAGGCACCTCCTACACCTGAACTTGCTTGAAAGAAACGTTGCTGGGAGCAGCAGCTGGAGGCCCAGAGGCGCAGGAGTGGGGCCGCGACACAGGTGGTGCTGGGGACGGAGGGGTGGGGTGGCACCGCAGCAGTACCACCACCGCCCACGGCCGGGGCACGGGGCAGGTCGCAGGGGACAGCCGTAACTGGGCTCTGCACTTGGTGCCCAGAACACAGACCCGGGAAGTTTTGGCTCACCTGTGCAGAATTGCAAAGCTAACTGATAGCTTGAAATTAGTAATTTTCTGTATTTAATTGGCAGTTGTCATTTAGTTTTAGTTTAATGAGATGCTCTATGGACAGCTATTGCCCTCACCGACAGCGTTAGGTAATTTTGAATATAACTTGGGAATGGTTTCAGGCTATCCAAATTCATCATGTTTCAATCAGTAAACTACTTGCTTGACAGACTTACTCCATTTGTATTTAAAATGATCTGTCATTTGAAAATGTCTGGATACTGTGCTGGTAAGAGAAAGGAAAAACTCCACGAAAGGGAGAGCAAGGCCTAAAATACCCGACCTGCAAGGCAAGAGAGGAGAGGGTCTTGTAATTGTTCCGCAGACCACGTCTGAAGCCCTGTGGGTGCGGTGGCATCCTCAGGCCGTGCTTCCAGCAGCGATTCCCAGCGCTGCGTGACGGGGGGGCATGGCTGCAGGTCTCACCCCGCACCGACATTGGAGCTGCTGTCGGTACCGACCTGCAGGGGTCCCGAGGGGCCCTCGGCATGCAGCTTGAGCAGGGAGCCCGGCGTGTTGACGTGACGTTGGTTTTGTTACGCAGCAGTGACCTTACCCGGACGTGGCAGAGGATGCCGCACGGCGCTGGCAGGCTGCTCTGCCGCTGCCTCCCCGCCGGGCAGAGCGGAGCGCTGCAGTCTGCGTCCTCGTTTCACCGAGCCTTCGGCCTCGGCAGCCGGCGGCAGCGTGCCTGGGGGCTCGGGGGCTGCCGGCTGCCCCCTGTGCGCACCAGGCTGGCCCCACCAGGGCCCAGCGCTTCCAGGGGGATGAAACGCTGCCGCTGCAGAACCTAATGCACCGCGCGTGGCACCGGCAGCGCTGCGCCAGGGTTCCCAGGGATCGCTTTTCCCAGGGTGAGCAGATGCAGAACGAGCCTCACGGGGATGGAGGGGACGAGCCCTGGCGGATCTCAGGCACGCACAGCACAGTGCTGAGGGGAATTCCTGCAGGGGGGGAGAGCAGGGAAAGCCCTTCTCTCTGGTGCTCAGATGTGCGTCACAGACCTGCACCGCGCCATGCGGTGGCCAAACGAGAGCCTGCTCCTTCCAGCTCCCCTTCCAGCATCTTCCTGCCTGTTCCGCAGGCAAGCGCGTTCACGCGTCCCTTCCCAAACGCAGCTCCACGCCGCGTCGCATCTGGGTGTTGTAACAGCCTGCTTCCAGCTCGTGGGGTCCGCCTCTGCTTTGTGAATCGGTCTCTCAGCTCTACAGTGCTCTGCAGGCTTGTGCCTTGAAAAATGGGTACCCATTTCAGCAGTCGCGGCAAGGCGTAACGCAGGGCAGCTCCAGGTACTGTTCTGGTACTGATCATTCAGCGGCTTCTGCTCAGTTTCCCACATTAATTTTGCCCGTTGAAAAATGCTTTTACGGACGTAACTCTTCCGCTGCTTCACGTGTTTGCATCCCGACCGGTAACGGCTGCCTTTCACTTCTCCCTGCTGCAAACAGCAGCAGAGCACCGGAGTTGCAGCAGGGACGGCTCAGACGGGGAGGTGGGAGGAGAGGGGGTGCTGGTCCCCCAGGTGCCTCAGTACCACGGGGGGGGGAGCCCCACGGGCCCGCCAGCGTCCCAGTGGCACCGGGTGTTGCTGAGGGCACGGGCAGGCGCCAGGGCTCGCGGCCTTTGCTCGGAGACCGCAGCTCCCGGGGCCGGCTGGCAAAGCCGTGCTGCGGCACGGGGCCGCTCTCGACATTTTCCAGCGCCAGGAAGTTAGGATTTGGACAATTGCACAGAATTATCCGCAGAGCCGCCTTCAAATTGCTATGATTAAAAGCCAGGCGCTTTGCAGAAGTGGGAGCGCAGGCGGCACAGCTGCGAGCGCAGCTACCGCGTGGCAGAGAGCTGCCGGAGCGACGTGCTGCGAATGGGATGCAGAGCCCCAAGGGGGAAACTGACTGCCTGCGTAAGTAAAGTGAAGCGTTCCCAAAATATTTTAGGTATTTGGGAAGGGTGGTTTTGGTTCTGCAGCGGGTGTCTTGTGAGCGGGGTATCGAGTCGCTCCCGTTCAGAAGGAAGCCTGGCGGTCTGCAGCGGCACCCTGTTGGCAGCCTCGGCAGAGCTGCAAGGAGGGCGAGCGGGTAACGTGAGCGGCTTGGCTCGAGGAGCCCCTGAGCAGCCGGACTGGCACCGGCCAGGGCTCCGTGCTGCCACGCGTGTTCCAGGCCCGCGCTGCGCAGCGCTCTGCGTCACGAGGCACGGCTTGGCCCCGAGGGCGAGCACCGTGAGCAGCAGCGCAGGCTGCCTCCGCGCCGGCTCCTCTGGCTGCCTCTGCACACTCTTGAAATCATGAAAGCAAGGCTTTGTTTTTAAACAACAGCAATTCCGCTGTAAATACAGCATCTGTAATGGAGAGTGCTCCTGCGTGTTTCCTCGGGGGTGAGGCCGCTAATTATCCGGTTCAGATCGCCGTCCGGCCAGCTCCTGGCTGTCACCAGGCAGAGGAGCCTTTTACAATACCGGAGTACTGCAAAAACAGATGGGAGCGGTTGCATCGATTTTTGTTAGTCCTACACATGCATGTATTGCTTTGATTTATTACCATAAAAGCTATGGTTGCTTTCTGATACGGAATCTGCCCGCAAGTCCGAGGGAACACGAGGTGCGCGGGCAGCAGCGCCCTTCCCGCTGGAGCTGTCAGGGCAGGAACCGTGTCAGAGGAGTGTGCCAGGCCTGCAGCCTACTGCCTTGTCATCGCTTCCCTGGGAGCTGCCCGGCTGTCCTGGGGAGAGGCTGGGTGGCCGCGAGGCTGCTTTTTGGGCAGGGCAGTGAGAAGCTGTGAACAGCGATGTTGGAGGCAGCCCTGCACGCCTGCAGCTGGCAGGCTGCGGCTCCTGCTGTGCGCGGCCGCTGGCTGCTGGGCACTGCGCGAAGCTGCGGCAATAAAGAGCTTACAGCTCCTGGCTGTCCCGCTTGCTCTTGGCATAAAGTCCCTGCTTTTACTCCTAAAGCATCGGTTATTACACGCTTGAGTAAGGATCACGCGGATTACCAGAGATTGCTGTAAAAGGATTTGGTGGCTTTAGGAGTTTAGAGGTAGTGGTTTCTGAGATCCTGCCCCGCAGCGTTCGGTGCCCCCCGTGCCCTCACGCGCTTGCTGAGCGGGGCCGGGCGCCTGGGGGGGCTGAACGGGGACACTGCAGGCCCTGTCCCGGGGCTGGGGCGAGCTCGCTCCTCGGCTTGTTAAGGCTGCTGAGTTTCAGGGCAGTAAGACCAATGCTCAGCCTGGAGGTGCTGAGCCAGGCTTCGGGCTGCAGATCCCACACGTCCCCTGTCCCCCCCGGGCTGGCGGAGCAGCGCAGGCCCCTTGCTGCTGGTGAGCCTGCCGGCTTGCGTCGAGGCCCCCGGGTGGTGGCTGGGCTGCCCTCCCGGCACGGTGTGTGCCGTGTGAAATCAGACGCGTCCATCACCGGCGTGCCCTGGTTGTGCCCGAGGGTTGTGCGGGAACACCCCAGTCCGTGCTGTCCCCTCGTCAGGCTGCGAGCCCGGGGCCGGCTGCGGTGTGGGATGGGACAAACCTGCGAGGGCCGAGGTCCCTCGGCGCGTTGCTGGTGGCTCGGGCAGTGACCCGGCGTTTGGCCACAGCACGGGACGCTGTGCGGAGAGCGCAGGCTGCGCCGGGCGGGGCTGTAAATGGTTCGGAAGGCTTCGGCTAGAGGTGCGGTCGGGGGTGGCTGCCTGGTTCAGGGTAAGCACAGCCACTGACTCACCCAGGCTGGAGTTTGTATCCGTCGGGTCCAGCCGGTCAAACCCTCCCCATAACTGTTGAACATTTCAGAAACGTCTCTGAACGTGTGCTCGGTGGGCCGGGGCACAGCTACTGCCACGGGGCAAACACGAGCAGTGTATTGTAAAGAGCAAGCCCTCGCCTCTGCCTGAGTGTTCCCTGCAAGGCCCGTGTGCATCGCTACAGGCGGTTTCGTCACTTACAGGCAGGGGCTGGGCTTGCCGTAAGGCCGCCCTTCTGCTTGGGCTTTAGTGGGCTGAGCTCTGCGGGCAGGAGGAACCGACGCTCCCTGGAAGAGAGACGTGTTTGTTTCGAGTCACAACCCCACAGCCTGCGGCAGCTCTGCAGCGGGATCGCTGCTGCTCGCGGGCCTTGGGCGTTAAAAGCCGGAGCAGCGCTGCAGCCCTGCCCGCGTGCGGGGGCTGGTGGGGTGCGGGGGCAGCGCGGAGCCCTCCCTGCTCAGCTGGGCACTGCCAGCATGGGGACGGGGACGGGGACCCGCTGCTGTGGGGAAGGGGCTACGGCATGGCATGGGCCTTGCTCGCCCGTGCTGGCATGTGTCACGGAGTCGTGTCCTCACGCATGTCCCCAGGCTGCTCCCGCAGACACCGAGCGCTCCGGTGCAGGGCCGCGGGGGGCAGCGCGGGTGCTGGCTGCACCCGGTGGTCCTGCAGGAGGAGTTCAGGGGTCGTCACCACCAAATTCCAGGAAGACCTCGGTGTAACTCCCGTGTTTGTTGCCGTTCAGTGTGTGTGGGGCTTGGTGTGCCGCGGTGACCTGTTCAGTGGCAGCCCCCACCACTGCCCGGCGCCAGGAAGGACTCGCGTGGTGCGGCTGAGCGGCGCAGCGCTCCCGGCGGGGTCTGGGGGCCGCAGGGAGCCCTTGCAGTGTTCTGGGAGGTGGCCGGCCCCGTGGCTGCGGCAGGACTCAGGGCTGCTGGTGCTGCTTCGGCGGGGGGAGGGAGCGGGGCCGGGCCCCCCCCAGGGCACGGGGGCTCCTGGTGCCGGCACTGCCTGCAGGCCATCGCGGCACCCTGCGCGGTGCTGCCTCGGGGCCCTGCTGCTAAGGGACAGTTCTTAATTGGAGAACTAATTTGGCTCCGGGCCCTGGTTGAGCAGCAGCGCGTGGTACAAATGCCCACGGCGAGAGCACGTGGAGGCCACGTGGAGCTCCTGGTGCGGGTGTCCCCGTGCCCGCAGCCCCGCCGTGGTGTCAGTGCCGCTGGCAGCGGCAGGCTGGGCGCAGGAGCAGGCTCCAGCTGCAGGGCCGCGCTCCTGCACGTCTGCAGGGGGGTTCATGGGACGGTGCCAGCGGACTTGTGACAAACAAGCAGCCTTCCAGCGCGCCTTCTGAGCGGTAGTCCTTGTACACACAGCGGCAGAGCGGTGTAACCGGTGCTCTGCGACCCGGGCTGTGCTGCTGCGGCCTGACAAAAACAGCATAACCAAACAGACCCAGCGGGCTGCCGCGGCGTCGCTTCATGGCCTTCGCAGAGCAGCTGCATTTCGGGAGCTCGTCCGTGCAGATGTAGGGACCTCGGGAATGTGGAGGGCTGCCGGCATTACCCGGTTCTGGCAGAACAGAGGGAAACGCCTGCGGCATCGCGGAGCTCGGCGCGGCCCAAAGGGTCCGTGGCCCAAAGGGTCCGCTCTCGTGCAGGGCCGAGAGCACACACTGCCTGCTGAAATCCTTGTTGCCCTGCGCTGTGGGAGGAAGACGTCTGCTGTCCCTCCGGCGGCAGCAGCGGGGGCACAAAGGCTCCTCTGCCCCCCGCAGACCCGGCTGCCCGCGGGGTGCCATGCGGCTGGGGCTGGGGTCCTGCCCCGGGGAAGGAGGGAACTCCATGGGAACGGGCGTTTTCTTTCAACCAATGGCTAAGCAAAGCAAACACTTTCCTGTAGAAACGTTTTTATTAATACATGTTATTAATTCCTATTTCCCACTGAAAACTCCTCAGCACAGTAATTCGACGAGTGGTTTTTAAGAAAAGGCAGAGATCTGTACGAAACTCGCTAGACTTCGGTGTTGGGAGCACGACTCAGAGCAAAAACTTGCAATTGGCAGCAGGCTCTTTGTGAGGCGTTCTGCTCTTTGCACCTCTTGGGCTCTATCGTTCAGGGAGCCATGCAGGGGCCGGGCCGACCCGTACGCTTGGGGGCGAGTCGGGGCCCGGGAGGTCGTGCTGGGACCCCCCTGTGGCCCCTGCCACCGCCCCTCGCTGTCCCCACCGCAGCCAAGGCTGGACGGCTTGAAGTACCGCAGGCATCACGGCGCCCTAACACGGTGACGGCTGCTGCTTCGTTCCTCCTGGGCTTCCTGCCCGAGGGCTGTTGATCCCATAGCCAGAGACAAACAGCATGTGATGGCAGCCTGCGCTCCCCGCCCCACGCTCGCCTTCCCGCAGCCCCCGGGCTGCCCCTGCCCTGCAGCCCCCTGCCCTGCAGCCCCCTGCCCTTAGCGTGGTGCCAGAGGGCAGCAGCGTGGGGAGCAGCCCGGCCGCCCGCTGCTGGCCCCTGGCTGCTGCTGAGTTGGTGCCGTGAGGGACGCCGCCGTCCTCGCCGCGGTACCGCACGCACTACTTCTGGCGCTCGCCCAGTAAAAACCGTGCCGGGAGCAGGCGGCAGCGGCCTCGTCCTGCCGGGCACACCTCCGCCTGCCCACGGCCTGCCGGGGTGCTGCCGGCGTGCCGCTGGAGCTCTGAGCACCCTCTGAGGACGGCCCCAGGGCAGGCATAAAAGCAAAATAACAACAGCAAATTTTTGCCCCGGGTGTCAAAACCGGGTTCTGGCGTTCCCTCCACCCTTGCCGTCGTGCTGTGTGCCCAGGGCTTTCCTACTGCCTCTCCTTACGAGGGAGGCGGGCACGGTCCCGTTTGTCTCCTGTGGCTGCTGATTTTCCAGGTGGGATCTCCGATACAGAGTGTTGCACGATCGGGAGCAGACATACTTTTAATAAGATCTGTTTTAATCCAGTAGCACTCAGTCAAAATGCTAGCAGGGTGCTGGCACGGGGTTCCAGATGCTGTGCCCTACTGGTGCTCCTCAGAATCCCTTTGCTTGCAGTAGTGATGCTTTTATGCTTGAACAAACAGAAAAGGGTTCAGAAAAGGTCCACAAAAAAAGATTTGAGGGGTGAGCGGGTGAAAGTCTGCCTTCAGCTTTGTTGTCTGAAGTTATCTGGGTCTAATGAGAAGGTAATTAAGAAATGACTTGCTCACAGCACAGAGAGATCCATGCCGTCCTCGTTCTGGGGCAGGAGTTCTGACGGTGGCTCTCGGTTCCTGACTCTGGGCGCTCTGCGGACCGTTTCTGAAGGTCCGTGGAATGCAAACAAGAAAAGAAAGCCTGTTCCCAAACAGAGAGGGCTGCACTTCTTCTGGAAAGTTTGTTTGGACCTGAAAGTGCAGAATGGTTGGGGGCAAGCAGCTGCAGCAGGAAAGAAGATGCGGGCTTTTGGGCAGCAGCTGATGATAGCTTGGCACGAGCACGGCTTACCCCGGGCGGTGGCGTGCTCGTAGCTTGTGCCTTAAGATAAATCGTCCTCCTTAAGCCCAGCTGCTGAGCAAAGAGTGATGGGTTCGGCCAGGAGACGACGGAGGGAGGCTCCTGCTCTGCCGGGAGCCAGCGGGCATCGCGTTAGATCATGGTGGTGGCTCCTTCTGGCCCGGCAGCACTGGAGCTCAGGAAATCCATGAGCAGGTCGTGGTGAACAGAACAGGGTGCCAGGCACCAGGCTGAGTCTGGGGAGGCCCAAACCCCACCGCTAGAATAAGCAAACGGAGTTCAATTGCATTTCTGAGTCAGGCCGGGGAACTGCCGGTGCTCCTGCTGGGGGCACTGCTGGCTCCGAGGCCCCCTTGTACTGTAGGGTTGTGTTGCAGAAACGTGTGCTTTGGAAACGTAAAGCAAGGAGCTGCTACCAGAGGGGTGGGGTTGCTCCCATCGGTACGCGATCATTTCAGGAGGTAGCTGGAGCCTCTCCTGGCCCTGCGGTGCTCGCTGGGTTTGGCTGAGCCGGAGACGTAACAAAAAAGACTCATCTTTCACTGCCTAAGCCAATTATGTTCATTCTCTTCCTCAGGGCCGATGTTCAAGGGAAAACTGCAAATACCTGCACCCACCGCCACACTTAAAAACGCAGCTGGAGATAAATGGACGCAATAACCTGATTCAGCAGAAGAACATGGCCATGCTGGCCCAGCAGATGCAGCTTGCCAACGCCATGATGCCTGGTGCCCCCTTGCAGCCTGTGGTACGTGCGCTTTTGGGCTTGGGTCGGTGCCTCCGATCTGCTGCGGGCCGCAGGAAGTTAGCGGGTGTGGGTGGCCGTAAGAGCCCACAGAGGTTGGTAACGGGTGGAGAAGTGGAACAGCAAAAGGCTAGTCGGTCTTGGTGCTGCTTGGTTCTGCCTTGCCTGAATCAATGTTGCTTCACGTTTTGTTGAATTAATTCATCTTTGTAAAATCTTTCTTAATTTTGGGAAAGTGAGCGATCTGTTGGGCTTTTAGTGAACAGACGTTTCCTTTGCAACTTCGTGTGCTCGAGGAAATCCCTGGGTTTGAGAAGATTCCCACTGGGTGTTTTCGGTTCGCTCAGGGGAACCTTCTCAGTTACTTGCTGGACTGGGCTTGGGTTTTTACAGCCCGTTGTAAGCAGAGTGCAAAGCGTGCCCCGAGCACGGTGCGGCGTGTGCCGGGCTGCTGTGTGCCACAGGTGGGGCAGGGCAGGAGGAGCAGTGCGTGCCCACAGCCACCGCCCAAAGAGACGGAGGGGGGAGAAGGGGACTCTCAGAAATCTCTCATCTGGCCACGGCGAAACGTGATCTCGCTGCACGACACGTGTGCCTTCAGTCCATGTGCGCAGTGCGGGGACTCACAGCAGCCCGGGGGTGGGTTCGCCCTGCGTGAGCCGTGGTGTCAGCACGCAGGGATGTGGGGGGCGCCCGCCGGGCTGCGGAGGGGGACGCCCTGTGCCAGGTCTCCCTAGTGCAGTCCAGAGAGGTCGACGGAGCTGACCCATGTTGAAAGGTGGCCCAGGAAGCTTTGGATACAAACCTGTCGCTCAGACATGCTGGGGCACCAAATAACGCACGAGGGAGGCTGGCGTCTTCTGGTAAAGGGGCAAACAAAGGGGCTCCCCCGGGGAAGCTCTGCCTTCTGATGGGTAACGTGGCAGCACGGGGAAAATGAGTTGGGAAATGTATTGTGTATATATCCACACATACCTGCACTGGCGCTTCCCTGACAGTTCTTTGGTTCCTTTCTTACTGGAGAAGTAGGGCCTAGGGAGCTGCATCTACCTGCAGATACCTTCAGGAGGAAACACGCTCTGTTAGGTGGGGGCATCAGCACTGCTCTAATTGTGACAGGCTGCACTCCTCAGAATAAACGCTTAGGAGAAGTTGGCAGAGCAGAAAGGGCTCTCGTACTTGTGCTAACTAGTGACTGGGGGCCTACACAACTCCAGGAAATATCCTGTAGCCTACCTGATGTAGCTAACGCAAACTGTTGCCCTTCCATAGCGCTTTGTGCCTCGGCTGGTTCAAGAAAAAGTGCGTGTGGGGGAGAAAAGCAGAAATGTTTTGGAGGGATCTTCACAGTGAACTGTTGGCATCAGCTACCAGCGTGAGAAGACAGGGCGGGTTATTTTCTCATTTTGGCCATCTTTTTGTTAAATAAAATGGCGTGCAGCACCGAAGGAAGGAAGTGAGCTAAGGCGGCGGCGGCACGTGAGCACCGAGTGCGGAGGCACCGCGCTGCTGCCGAAACGCCGGGGCGCAGCCTCGCCCGTCCTCCCGTCGCCGGAGGGCTGCGGCTGCCAGGGCTGCTGCTCAGCATCCAGATGGAGTGTGTGTGCAGCCAGGCAGCTCAGGCGCAGGCTATGCTTTACGTGCCTTAACTTCAGAGCAACCTCAGAGTGATTTTTCAATTTCTGAACAGATGTGTACACGCGCCGCAGTTTTATTTTATTTCCTGATCTGAGCACAGTGGTACAGCTTTGGTGCCAGCAAACTCATAGCTGGGCCATGAAACAGCTTAGCAGTCAAAACGCTGCAGGCAGTGGAAGCCACTGCCTCAAGTATTCTTCCCCATCAGCCGACGGTGCTCTGCCAACTTTTTGGCCTGCTTGTAGCATTCATTGTAACCCGATGCATCTCCCTTGGTTTTCCACAAAGCAGCGTGAAGACAGACAACAACACTGAGGTAAACACGAGGTAAACCCAGTGCAGCGCCGCTGAGCAGCATCGCGTTGTACTACAAGGAGAGGTAGCATGAGGAGAGCGGTCACACCGAAGTTCTGCTTCTTGTTGCGCTCACCCTGACGGCACGAGGGGCAGTTTGGGTCAGCGCAGCTGGAGGCGCAGCACCAATCCCCAACAGGCGCCTGGGCTGGGGCGCTGCAGACCTCGCGTGTTCCGAGTTCAGCCTCCTTCAGCACGAGGACTGACGGCAAGGCCCTTTGGCTGTCCCCACAAGCTTCCTTCCAGGTGGATGCCATCCTGATGACTTAGCTTCCTTTGTGAGCATCGTTGGAGTGGATGTGGTGTCGGGGTGTAACAGGAGGTGGTTACGCCATCCCATCTAATGCCGCTTCAGCCACTTTGTGTTATAAGACCCGAAGCCATTGGTGCCCCTGTGGCTGTGAAGCGACCTGCCGTAATGACAGGCTGCCCCCGGCTCTCCAGAGACGTTCCTGGGGCAGCGGTGCCCGCGTGGCCCTGTGCCTCGGAGGGTGCTGCACTGCTCGAAGCCGTCTGCGCTGCCCGAGGGTGGTGTCCTCATGCCCCGGTCCTGCCAGCAGCCAGGCTCAAAGGCGGGGCGTGTGGCCCCTGCTCACCTCCTTACGTGTGTGCAGCTGCCTGCAAGATACCTGTGAGCTCCGGCGCAATACGAATCGCTGTGATAAGAGCAGCGTTACTTTGTAGTGGTATTTATACAAATGTCACCTTGGTAGCAAATGACCGGGGTGGTCTTTTAGGTGCTGTGCTTACTGAGCTCATCGGGCTGAAGTCACATGGAAATCCCATCTCAGGTTACCCGCTAACAGCTTCATAGCTTTGTTTTGAATGTTCATTAGTGCACAGATGACAACACAACAATGAAAAGTACGGTTAGTTGATCCTGAGGTTGATATTACTATTCTATTTTCTTTCTTGGAAACCCCAAAATTGCCTTTTTTTGTTGTTCACAGGGATGAAAAGGCAGACACGTTAAAGAAACTCCTTCCATTTACACAAATCTCAGGCTTTTTTTTCTCCAGTAGCCTTTGCATGTGTGTGTGTCCAGTGTTCCAAATGGGCGCGCTCCCTGCTTCCAGCCAGTTCAGTCGTTTCCTCCGCAGCACGCGGCGCGGTGCTGTGCGCTGTCTGGCTGGGACAGGGAGGAGGCAGAGCAAGAGATCTGCGTTAACTGCGCTGTTGTTTTTCACTCTACAAATTACTTTGGAAGAAAAATCCAAATGCCTTGAGTAACTACTTTGTTTAGATACTAACGATAAACATCCAGACCAAGTTTTAGTTGGCCGCTACACTGCTAGCACAGTGCCCCCGGATTCCGTGGGGCAGAAGCGTTATTTAACCTTTACTGCAGGGAACCAGCACCGCGCTGGGTCTCACGGCATTATTTGGTCTTCTCCATCTAATTATCTTCACACCCTGTGACAGCCTGCAAGGGCATCTGACTGCTGCTTTTTTTAAAACAAACAAACAAACAAAAACCCCGCAGTATTTGCGCGGCCTCTCCGGCTCAGTGATTTAGTCTAAATAAAGCATACCCCGCTGTTGCTTTCTGCGTGTCTGCGGGGGCAGCCTGCCTGATTCCATAAAGTAAGCGCTTACATCCTGCTCCTGTTCCTGTACGCAACCTCTGTGGGCCGTGGACCAGGGCAGGCTGGGGCTGGGGGCAGTGCCCTTCCCTGTGTCCGTGGAGGCGAGTGTGGCATGGTGGCGTGCAGCAGAGCCCTCGCGCAGGTTGCTTTTGCACTGAGTGGTTCCTGCGCGTGTTTCCGATGCACTCCTCCGAGCCCTCAGGCTCTCCCCGCGCAGCAGTGCTAGGGCGCGGGCCGGGGGAGTGTGCTCAGAGAGCCGCCACGCTGGTAGCTGTGCGGGACAAGGCGTAGCAGCGCCTGGTGGTGGTCTGTCCTCGGGGGCTGGCTCGGCTGGGGGGTTCCATGGGGGCTCCTCAGGGCCCACAGGCACCACCGGTGCTTTTCCTGTACCCACAGACGTAACTGCCGTTGTGCTTAGGCTGATGGCCAGCAGGCCGTGATGCTGCGGGCACGGCGGGTACCGACGTTTAAGTGTCTTTCTCCTTTTCTCTGATTGCAGCCGATGTTCTCAGTCGCGCCCAGCTTAGCCACCAATGCCTCGGCCGCCTTTAACCCCTACCTGGGGCCCGTGTCCCCGGGGCTGGTCCCAGCGGAGATCCTGCCCACCGCCCCCATGCTGGTGACGGGCAACCCCGGCGTCCCGGTTCCTGCCGCCGCTGCCGCTGCCGCCCAGAAGCTAATGAGGACGGACAGGCTGGAGGTAGGAGCCGACAGGCACAATTTACCCCCACGAGTTATCTCCGTTATTGTGTCTCCTGGACAGACAATATTTTGCTTGTGAAAGAAAACAGTGAGAGTGTCTCTGGGGCCGATAACGTCCCGTCTTGGTGATGGCTAAGGCCAAGGAGGGGCTGTGCCATCACAGCTCGTGCTTGCAGCTCTGCTCCTGGCCCTGTGCCGCAGAAGGAAGCGGCAGTACCGACGGATGGCCATGGTAGCAGCAAGGGCGCTGAGACTGCCTTAACGTGTGCCCAGCAGCTGCTAACGAGCGGGGCGAGCGGGCGCGGGTAACGAGCGCCGGGAGCTGGTGCAAGGGCCGTGCTGCAGCCGCCCGGGGGGGAGCTCGCTTCCAGCCTCTGGCCTGTTTTTGCTCTGGACACATGCTGCTGGCACTCCCCCCGCGGCCTCCCGCGCCTTGTTTATCATCCTTCGCTACAGCCCTGACAAATGCTAGTCCTTGCTAGCTGTTATTCTCCTTGCCCTCAATCTTTCTTATCTGGAAGGCCTGGCCGTGTTTTCGGCACCGTATCAGCGCTGCGGCAGCGTGGGCTCGGGGCCAGCACGGTGCCACGCGCCTGGGAGCGCCGCGAGCTGTCCCTGCTCTGCCAGCTCTGTGCCGTCGGCCCTGGTGCGGGATCGGGGCCCGGCTGCTCTCACACACCTCAGCACCGCGAGGTCCCGTCCGTGCTGGGACAGCACCGGGGCCTGGGGGCGCGGTGTGAGGTTGGGCTTTTGGAGATGGTGCCCGAGAATGCAGGGAGCGCGGTGGGAGGAGCAGCAGGGATCTGTTTTAAAATGCAGCCAGTCATAATTGTGGGGCTTTTCTTCGTGCCTAGGCATCTGCAGGAATAGGGTACGTGTCTGCTTACAAGGAAGATAAATTTCTTTTTCTCAGTGGTTTCATCCCTGGCTGACAAGCTGCGGCGGCAGGCTGCAGGCAAGGAGGAGCATGGGGCAGGGCTGGGCCACGAGCCCTCCCAGCACCGCTGCCGCTATTCTCAGAGCTTACATCAGCACAGGTTCCCCTTCCACGGGATCACATCACTTCCCCTTTTAGAGTTGTTTTCGCCGAGGAAAGAGTTCCCCGAAGCATGTTCAGGTTACAGGAGGCACAGCCTCCCCCAGCAGGCAGCCTCGCTGGGCTCACCAAGGGGAGCTTTACCTCCCGTGGCTTTTTATTTCGCAGTGGGGACTTGGCAGAGAGCGATTAAAACCAAGATACAGTTAGATAAATGCTTAAATAAATCATGCTGTGTTCAGAAACAGGGCTGAGGCTGTGCTGGCTGGCAGGCTGTGACCAAGATGCGCAGGGAGCTAAGGAAAGGTGGGACTGCAGCAGGGGAACCTTCATGCGCAGGATTTGGTCCTCGGGAGGCCGCGTGCTGTCCCCGTGGAGCTGCTTGGAGAAGCGCTCAGCTGCCGAGCCAGGCTCCTCCGCACGGGAGCAGTGAGTGTTACAGAGCAGCCAGAGGCACGCTCTGCAGTATGAAGCCTTTTAACAATCGGAAAAAGCCCGCAAAACCATCTGAAATCAGTATAATTACCAAGGAAGGCCACGTGCTTTTCCTTTGAACTCGAATAGGAGGAAGGATGGTGGCCGAGGCGCAACCCCGCCAACGAGCTCCGAGGCCTGGAGGGAGGCCCCCCCATGCGGCCTTCCCTGCTGCCCTCGCGCTTGTCTCCGTGGGCCCTGCTCTTCGGCCGTGTCCCCGGAGCAGGGCCGTCCCTGCCCGCTCTGCTCTCAGCCCTGCCTTTCTGACGGGGCCTTCCCGCGGCTCTGCCCGGGCTGCGCAGCTCACTCTAAAAAATCCGGCTTCTTCCCCTGCCCGGGCTGTTCAGCTGTGCTGTTTCTTTTGGCCGGGATGGAGAGCAGATTTCAGGTCAGCCACCAGCTCTGCGATTCCACACGGAACCACTCGTACAGAAATGGAGCCAGCTGCGGGCAGGGGGTGTCTCCTCCTCCTGTTTTCCCCTCAGCATTAAACAGTTCCGTACGGAGGTGAGGAGGTAATCGGTGCTCTCCAGTGTACGGTCACTTAATGAGAGGTATCTAGACGTAGCATACAAACGCCTAATAAGGACACAGTTCTTAGGAACAACAAATCATTTGTTTTTTTGATCACAGAAGTGCAAAACTGATCTGAAGGATTTTGCGTGGACCATTCCTTGCCTCTCAGAGAAGGTGGCACATATCTCCCTGCTCCGTAGGGGAGCTCGCTGCTCTTGGTGTAGCTGTCTGTTATCCCCGATCGCAGAGCTTTATATGGCTTAGCTCTCCCTCCCGTGGAATGAACTGTCCCCTGAAAAAAATAGCTGCTGTGATGCTAGTATCTAATCTTGGAATATGATCTGTTCCGTGTAGAATTTTAAATGCTTATTTTCAAGAATAATGTACCCGGTCCTTAATTAAATTAGCACGCGTGTTCTGGGCTACTGCAGCAGGCCGACACACAGCTAGCGTCCCGCCATACATGTAGCAGGGCTTTAAGGCAGGCAGCACAGCTCTGCCAGGCGCTGAGCCTGGTCTCCTGAAGAACTGAATGTCCGCAGGACGGCTGGTCGCTGCTCCGGCAGCAGGATGGATTTCTCAGGTTCTCGGACCGCGCAGATAGCGCGCCGCTGCTCAGACACCCCCCTGCAGCATCTGGGTCGCAGGGTGGGAGTGTTGAGGGTTCAGACTTTTCCTGCAGCTTTCTTCACGTTCCTCTCCTGCCAGAAATTCCGTGAACAAAAATACGGCTCTTCCAGTGAACTAGAGGAGAAGCCGCAAAGGACAAGGAAGTGCGAGAAGGGAGTTGCCTGGTTAGTTTTTTTTGAAGCACGTGTTTCCCTTTGAATGCCGTCAGTTTCTGTTAGAAGTATTCGAGAATCAAGACGACTGCAATCAAGCCACTGATTCCTGCGTGCTTTGTGCCGTGTTTTTGCCAGAAGGCAAAATGCACTGGATGACAACACACTCGTTTTGATAAATTCAGTGCAAAGGAGGCAGAGGTGTAATTGCTCAGGAAAGGCCACGGATGTTGCTGTGTGTTCATGTGCCCGTGGCCAAGCCTCGTCCAGCTCTGGGCGAGCAGCTCCGCCACGGCCGAGGTTTTGGGGCAGTTGTCTCTCTGCCAGGGTGAGCAGCTGGAATCCCAGCAGGGCAATCAAAATAAACTCGGCCCCAAATTAGAACAAGTGAAGTTCACGGTGATGACTGGCTGATACTGCAGCCCTGGTTCCATTCCCTAACTCAGCAGTTCTGCCGACAGCCTGGGATCATGCGGGTCATTCCAGCTCCTTGAGTTCAGCTTTTGCTTCTTAGCTGCCGTTATGCTTCTTCACTTACCAAGTGGAAAATTGTGATACTAATTACAGGGCTACTAATAAACAAACAAACCAACACTCCCCCGATCCGAAAGGCTAGACCACATATCATGCTTCCGTGCCTCTCTCTGCTCAAGCAGATGAATGATAAATTGCTGCGTGCCTGTGGCAAGAATAACACCATTTTGTAAGTAAACAAGAACTGGAAGCACTCTTGGCTAGCATCGCAGTGCTTCCAAAGCCATCGCAGGCCATGCTGATTAAAAGCACTAGTGGTTTCATGGTTTGTGTCTGACTGCCGTGAGCCAGCACTCAGAGATCTGCTCAAGACCTCCACGAGAGCCACTCGTTGCCTTATCTCAGCGCCGCGTGGCAGCCCTGTGAAAATGGGCTCTGTGTGTGCCAGAGCTTGTCTGCCGAACCCCGTCAGTTCTCTGGTCACTTTCCTTGCCTTTTAACGGGGATAAAATTACCTTACCTCCGCATGCGTTTTCTCTCTCTCTCTGTATATCTATACATGCTAATTTATTTATATCATCTTTGCTTTATTAATTGAGGAGTTTTTGCTTACGTGTGGAGTTGTTTTGAGGCCTCCGTTTAGCGGATCACCAGTGAGAGGTAACGAGCAAAGACAGTCAGCTCGTGTTAGCTGTGTCCTCTGTCTTCAGAGCAAAAGGCTTCGGTCTGCTGAAAGCAATCAAATGAAACGATCCATTCTTAGCTATTCAGGAGGTCTGTGCTTGGGTAGAAGACAACGATTTATTGCCCAGAGAGTGTTTGTGGCAATAAAAGAGAACAAGTTGTAGTGCGGGGCTGACCAAGCCAGCCCCAGTCCCGTTTGGAGAAGCAGCGACACGGCAGCTCCCTTTGGCGTCTGCCTGGGAGTAACGGGGCAGGCAGGCTCGCGGCCAGGAGCGAGCAGGGCTGGTGCTGGCACCGGGCGGCACAAGGAGCGGACTTGTGTTTTGTGCTGGCTTCAGGAGATGCCAGCTCCTGGCCCAGCCCCTCGCTGCGGTGTGTCACTGCGCAGCGACTGGGCCAGGAACTGGTCCTCCTGAAAAGTTCCCGAAGAAAATGGTTATTTGGCCAGTCTGCTTCACGTGTGCCATGAGAACGGCGCCGCAAGCTGCAGGCCGTGAGCAGCAGGGCCGCGGCGATAAAAAGAGGAAGGGAGGTGCCTCAACTGGCGTCTTGGGCTGGTGTTTGCTGCCAAATATACATCCAGTCTTTGTCACCGCATGGAAAAAGGCTATAAATAGGGCCGTGCTGGAAAGGCCGTGAGGAAAGGGGTGCTCCCTGCGGGCAGGTTCACAGTGGCATTGCGCTCATCCTGCAGGGACGAGCCGTGCACAATGGGCAGCTGGCACTTCGAGGGGCACGGGGGTTAAAAGCAGCTAAAGTGTGAGCACAAATGGAGACCAAGTAACAGCCGAGTTTGGTTTGGTGTGGGGATCAGAGCCAAGGTTCTTGAGGAAGCGCTGATGATCCAGGCTCACAGGCACCCACCTTTAAAAGGAAATTCCATCCGCTGTAGCGGCTTTATTTTGGTACAGGCTTGCTTGGTTTTGGCCCTTTCTGTTTCCTATAGCCCTTTGAAAACTAAGGTGACAAACATGTTTTGTTCCTGGTCTGTGCCCATGAAAAGAACAGGCGTCATTTTCTCAAGCGGAGCTTTTTCGGGGCGTGCAGAGGACCTGGGGTGGCACCGCGTGCGGTGCCCGTGCTGCCGGGCTGGAGCCCGCACGGTGGTGGCGGCGATGCTGCAGGCAGCGCCCGAGGCCTCGCAGGTTCCTCCTGTGCGGCGTGGCTGTGCCAGGGGTGGGCAGCCCCCGCCTGCGCCCTGCGCCCTTCTCCCGCGGCGTTTCGGGTTGTCCTCTCGTGGCAGCCAGGCGGGCCTCAGGGCACCGCGCGGCTGGGCAGCGCCGGTTAACCTCCGGCTGCAGGGCGCGGGGACGGCCGGGCCACGGCGGCGGGCGGGTGCTGCTGACACCGCCTGCCTCGGGTGGTCGCTGGCAATCGGTCACGAGCACGTTTCTTCAGAAGGCAGACAGCAGCCCTGGGGTGGCCGAGCTGCGGCCACGAGAAAGCCTCCTGCACGCGTGGTTCTTTGTGCCAGAGCATCCCGCGGCACCAAAGCGCTGTCGCAGGCAGGCAGCGAGCCCGCTGCCCCCCGGCCGTGCCGTGAGGAGGCCCCACGGCGCAGGGCCCGCACTGAGCGGCTGTCTTCTCCCGGTGTTGCAGGTGTGTCGGGAGTACCAGCGTGGGAACTGCAACCGGGGGGAGAACGACTGCCGGTTCGCCCACCCCGCCGACAGCGCCATGATCGATACCAACGATAACACCGTTACGGTCTGCATGGATTACATCAAAGGGAGATGCTCACGGGAAAAGTGCAAATATTTCCACCCTCCGGCACATCTGCAAGCCAAGATCAAGGCTGCCCAGTACCAGGTTAACCAGGCTGCGGCTGCCCAGGCAGCAGCGACGGCAGCTGCCATGGTGAGTTTGGGAAACGCATCCGAGGGTACGAGTACGTTGACGAGGGAGTAAGCCAAGCGTTAGCTGGTGTTGCTGACAGCGTGTGTGCGGGGCCCCACTCGGTACATGGCCAGCGAGCTGCCCCAGCATGCGGTGCCAGGCCCGCTCTGAAGTAGTTTCAGGCCGTGGCGGTGTTCCTCTGATTTTGCCTGTTGGTGTACGGGGTACCTCTATGTACATACATGTGTGCATACGTGTGTGTGTGTGCGTGCACGTATGTAGATCTATCGTGTTTGTGTGTGGGTAGACGCGGGGCTATCTAGGCGCACAGATAGATGAGCCCGTGCTTACGAGCCACCGCGAGCCCGTGTGCGTAGAGCCGTGGTTTGAGACCGACCTCGGTGCGTGCGCGGCAGCCGCAGCCGACGGCCGCCCGCCTTCCAGGTGCCCGCCGCCTGCAGCGCTGGCGGTGCTGGGCCCAGCGCCCGCACACCCGCGGCGCCGCGGGGCCGGCTGTGGCCAGCCGTTGAGGAGGTGCCGGCCGCGCTCCGTCCCGCGTGCGGCGAGGCCGCGAGGCTGCGGTGAGCGCGGCCGGGAGCTGGGGCGCGGCGCGGGGGGCGCGGGCCGCCCCGAGGCCCCGGGGAGGCGCGGGGAGGCTGGCCCGGGGGGGCCACCCCGTCCCGCCTGCGTCCCGCCGTGACCCTGCGCCGCGGGCCGTACTGTGCATGCCTAGTCTTGTTACCGTTGTACACGGCATCCGGTGATTTGTTTTTATTTGTTTTTTCTCACCTACCCAAATGCACTGCTGCCCCCATGATGCACCTCTGCTTGCTGTTTATGTTAATGCGCTTGACCCCACTGGCCATTGCCATCATGTGCTCGCTGCCTGCTAATTAAGACTCAGTCGGCTGTCAAATCACTGAAGCGACCCCTCGAGGCAACCTTTGACCTGGTACTATGACCTTTCACCTTTTAGCTTGGCATGTAGCTGTATCGTAGAGTCGAGTTGGGGGTTAATGTGCAGAACTGGAACACTCCCGGTGTCCCTCCCTCCCTCCCTGCCCGCCAGATGCAGGGGCCGCAGGGCCGGGCCACAGAGCAGCCCCTGGCTGGCACAGGCCCTGCCGCCCCTTGCCCTGCCCTCCCATCCCATCCCGTCCCGTCCTGTCCCGTCCCATCCCATCCAGTCCTCTCCCGTCCCATCCCTTCCCCTTCCCATCCCATCCTGTCCCATCCACTCCTCTCCCATCCCGCCCCGTCCTGTCCCATCCTGTCCACTCTTTTCCCCTCCCCTCCATCCCCTCCCCTCACCCCTGTCCCTTCCCATCCCGTCCCATCCCGGGAGCCGCGAGGGCCCTGTTGCACGGCGGGCGCAGGGCGCGTTGGCATGGCTTGGCGGCGCTGCGGCGCGGAGGCGGCCGGGGGAGCCGGCATGCGGCGTGCTCTGCATGCCAGGCAGGCGCTGGGGCTGGGGGAGCGGGTCGGTGCCGGCGGTGCCTCGCCCGCGCCGGACGATGACTATTAACATCGCTTCTACGTGTTGATCCTCATGGAGCTAGCAGTGCTGCTTCCCCTCCCCGATAGGCTTGCTCCTTACCCAAACCCCGAAGCTTTACCGTAGCGTAGTAGTGACGCCAGTTCCTATACCGTGCGGCTCCGGCACGTCTACCTGTACCGCTGTAATGGTAGGCTAAAGTAGTGCTCCCTCGTAAAGCTTTTACCTCGCCTTTTATTTGGTAGTTAAGTCTGCTACGCTGCTTGCTTGCTCATGGTTAAACATGGTGCTGCCTGAAGTTTTTTTACCTTCTACTGATTTTTCTTTTCTCTTTTCTCTCTTTCCTTTTTGTCTCCCTCCCCTCCTTCTCCACACCCCACACCCCCACCCCTTTTTTTTTTTTTACTGGACTTTATTTTTATGCCCATCCACCATTCAGGGAATTCCTCAAGCTGTACTTCCCCCATTACCAAAGAGGCCTGCGCTTGAAAAAACCAATGGTGCCACCGCAGTGTTTAATACTGGTATTTTCCAATACCAGCAAGCTCTTGCCAACATGCAGCTGCAGCAGCATACGGCCTTTCTCCCACCAGGTAAGTGCTGCTCGTTCGCCTCTCGGGGCGGGAGGAGGGGTGTCCTGGAAGCAGCACGCAGGTCAGCCGCCGCGCATCCGCCCCGGCCACAGCTCCAGGCGGAGGCAGGCGGTGCCGGGCGGAGGAGGCGCTGGTGCAGGGAGGCTGGCTTCTCTGCGCTTGTCTCGGAGGCTGGGCGGGTGTTTTCCACTCTAACATAAAAATCAGCATCGTGCTCTGTCATCCCAAATCAGAACTGGAAATCTCTGCTCTCCTCCCTCTTTCCCTCAATTAACTTTTCTCCGTTACACACCTCTTAAGCTCTCGGATCTGTTTCTGTCTGCTGTAAGACCCCTCTGCCTTGGTGTGCTTGGAGGCGGTTGTGAGCCAGGGGCTTGAAGGCTCTGATTTCAGTCATGGTGCAGCGATCAGAAAAGGCACAGAGGGCAGTCTCACAGGTAACTAACCATGAACCTACACGAGAAATCAAGATTTGGGCTTCTACCACTAAAGCCCCCGAGCTGATTTCAGACTAGGAGGAACTGAGGTGTGCTTAGTTTTGTTCCAGAATGACCAGATTTACGCTTGTAGTTGCTGAAGAATTGATGCCTGCGCTACGCACATAAGCAGAATTCCCTTTGAAGCAAGTGGGACTTAAAGTTTAAATGTGTGCTTTGGTTCTGCAGAGAACACTTCACGCGGAAGCATAGTTTAAATACGTTCGATGAATTTATGCCTGTATTAACGCAGGTGAGTTAGTTTCTTACATCCGAACCCCACGTTAAAACAGCGCTATCATTCTAGGAGGTAAACGCTGAGAAGCAGAGGACGTACGCAGAGCCGTACTCAAAGAATTTGGAGGAATCTGTGAGGACACCCTTTGTAATGCAGGTAGCTGAGGGCAGGATAGAAAACTTCACCCATACAATTTAAAGATTTTGTCCTAAACATTTTTAGCACGTGCATTCGCAGGAAATTCGTGTAATGCTTTTTAGCAAGCTGGTCTAGTGGAAGGTGTGCCTGCCCATGGCAGGGGGGTGGAATTAGAGGGGCTTTAAGGCCCCTTCCAACCCAAACCATTCGGTGAGTCTGTGATTCTTTCTAAACGGTACAGTCCAGCATAGAAGAAGTTAAGTGGCTTCAGGTCAGGTCCGCACACCAGCCCGTGTATCAGAATACACGCTGAAATGCATGTGGGATCGAGGTAGGTTCTGCTGGTATTGCACAGCTCCACGGATTTGTTGGCAATGCTTAACTGACGTAGTTAGTAAACGACAGAGTTTTCCAGCTTCCCTTACATCAGTGAGGGTTGGATCATTTCTGGAAGTAATCGAACTGCTTTGAATCATGTCCTTCAACCTTAGGAGCTCGGTTATAGCTCGAGTACATCAGAGCTCACCTGTACAACCTGCCTCAGTTCTGACTCTAGCAAATCTATTCTGACTACAGGAGCTTGCTTCGTAGTTCTTGATGCCTGACTTGAACTTTCTTGACCACTGAAGTTTAGTCTATGTACAAGAAGCAGGGTAAGGAGCAGTAAGGAATTGTCATGGCATCCCTTGAGGGGACCAGTTCTCTAGGTGCCAGGAGGTTTCCTCCTTGGGGCACGTGGACGTGTGTGGGAGAGACTAGCTGCAGCTGTGTAGGAAACGATGCTACGGGGTGCTGCTTCGCTCACATTCTTAGCTAGGAGAAATTGGAGAAATGGAGCTGAGATTCTATTCCCATCTCTGAACCCAGCAGGGCTCTTGAGGAAGGTTTAATTTGAATGCTTTGATGAAAAAAGTAGTTTCAGGTTGACCAAAACATGGTCAATTTACATTAGTCTTAAGTAGCTAAAACAAATAACAGAAAGTTTTATGTTGATGCAGATGAAGATGAGAATCCAATATTGTTCATTAAAAACAGAATTGAATAAACACTTTTTTTGGCCTGTTGACCCACCAAACATGACAGAATTTTGCCCTAAGTAATTCTGAAGATTTTGCCTAAAAATCATTTGCCCTTTTTTTTTTTTTTTTTCTGGAACTACCAGTAAATAAAAAACAGTAATAAATGGTTCTGTGTGCTCTGCTACTGGGGCACTTTTAGAATATACTGCATTACGCTTTCAAATGCTCCAAGAAACTGCATGTACGCCAGAGTGCTAAACCAAGTAGTGTTTAGGCTGTATTTACTAAGAGCATCTGAAACTCGGAATTAACCTGCCCAACATCCCCCTAGTGCTACAAACTGGTGGTGAAATGCGCTCAGACGCTCATCCCGCTGCTCGCAGAGCATGCTCCCTCTTCGTCCCGCTGAGGTCCCCAGGAGCCCTGGCTGCTGGAAGCTTCCCCAGGCCCCGCAATGTCTGAGGGACGTTGTGGGAAAGCCCTGGGAGTGCCGTGAGCGCTGGCTATTGCAAGCAAGCCGAGTTAGCCTGCTGGAAGAGCAGGCCCCGCACAGCTTAACAGCTGTCCTCAGCTCCGTACTTTGCTCCTGGCTGCCGACTCCTGGTGCCCAGCAGCACACAGGTGGATGTTTGGCCCTGCGGCCGTGAGCTCGCAGAGCTCCGGTCGTGTTGTGTTCACTGCTTCTCTGTGTGCTCTGTTCCATGGTCACGGTGAGCTGGACGAGGCATAGACCTCGTATGTGCGGCTGGATGAAATCCTGCCCCGGTGCTCGTTCCCATCCCGTGCGGCAGGCGGCTGCCTCCTCGGCGTGCTGATACAGCCGGTCCTGGCTTGGGCGAGCCACCGGGAGCCTGAAGGGCCGTGGAGAAGAGCAACCCTCCCCCAGAGAGGTGTCTGCTTTACAGGATGCTCCCAGGAGCCCTGGGCTCCAAGTGCACCAGATGCTTCCCCAAAGAGATGTCTGTTCAGGCACTGCCCTCCCTGGGGCTTTGGGTGGGAGGCAGAAGCAGAGACCTCAGAATGCCAGGGAGGGAAGGACCGGGCACTGCCTCCGATTATGCTCCCAGCCAGGAGTGCTCGTGCTCTGCTGGGGCAGTTTTCACTAGGGTTTTGTAGACAGAACAGAGTGAAAGAAACACTATGAGAGGGAGAAGAGGAGAAACTGCTTCAAACACCAGTAAACTTAGAATATTTATCAAACCAGCTTTATTCCACTGCTGAAATAATCTGTGAGGCTATCACGAGTTACTCAGCGCATCCTTAAATTACAATTCTGCCCTGTGCTGAAAAACGAGGGAGCGTTTGCAACTGGGCATTTATTATTCATGCATTCCTATTAGTCAGTGAAAGCTTTTGAAGTCAAGATGAATATTAAGGTCATAGCAGAAAGCTTGTTACTGGTAAGAGGGTCATACAGCAGTACGTCTTCGTATTTGCAAGTTATCGCACCCTTCATTTCTGGCTTATGTTCATTTGCTGCAGTTCCCGTTCAGAACTTGGGGCACTGGTTATAATGCTAATGATGATAGCTCAGGCTACCAGTTTGAGCTGAAAAGCTTTGCAGGGGTATTTCAAAGAATCGTTACAAAAATCTAACTTGTTTTTAGTGTGTAGACCTAATTATGCACGGAATGGCACAGTATTCCAGATGCAATGAAGTTTGTGCTACCTTATAAACAGGGCACTTCTGCGGAGAGGCAGAACTCAGAGGTTCTTCTGTATAAGCTCGTTAACACCCAAAGTGTCATAAGCAGGACTGAATTTTACTCAGTGTAATTCATAGCCAAATTTTGCTCCATTCTTTAATCCTCTAAGTAGTCAATTGGCTTCAGCAATGATTCACATACTGGGAAGTCAGGAGAGCTACCCTTCTTTTAACCTTTGTGAGCATCCCCAGTCTTCTCTGAGACACAGAAATAGAACAGTAATTAGAAAACAGAATTATTCCCTTTTCTTTGTAGCCTTACAGACACACTGAGGACAGGGAATGACCTTGTCCCCAGCAGTAGTTCTGCTGACTGACTTCTTGCCTGCTCAGTTAGATGCTCCCGAGTTGCTGCTCGTGCCATTGCAGCCCGTGGCTCCAGCCCAACCAGCTCCCGTCCCCTCGCTGCTGTCACGGAACGGCAGCAGCTCGCGCGGGCGTCTGCTGGGGTCTGCTCCCGTGTCCAGCTCCCTCTCCGCTCCAGATTTCAGGGCTTGTTTTAGTGTCTGTGGCATTGGGCACAGCTAGCGTTGTTAATAAATGACATTTATTAAGTAGAAAGTAAATCTTTTATTAAAAAGGGTTGTTCTGAAACATCACTATTCAAACCAAAACAAAATCTGAGTTTGGCCTGGTGGAAGGCAGTGTGCTATGTAACATGAGCAAACACCAGCTCACTGACATTTTAAAACAGATACCTTAGTGTCTACAGCACACCACGCTCCTCTGGGCCTTGTAGCTGAAGGGAAGGATTCCCCAGAGGCTGTCCCTTCAGTAGGTTTGTATCACCTAAGGAGGGTTGCAGGTTACGAGCACAAACTCTGGCAGCTTGAAATCTGTCCCATAACGTAGAAAAAAAGCCAGACGAGTCCTCCTGGGCATTGCCATATGCTGCAGGGGCAGTGTGGCTTTCCAGTCACTCCTCGGACGCGCATGCGAAGCAAGCAGACAGGGAGACAGGCAGAACCATTCCTATGCCGCTGACAGCGCTCAGGGCTCACCCAGATAGGACACAAACGCTGTATGCCGAAGCCACTTCTTTTTCTTTTCCTTTCCTTTTTTTCCCTATCTATTACCTGAACGTTGGGCCGCCAGGTGGCAAGTAACGGATCAGTACAATCGTGTCACTGCTCGGGGGCACAGCAGTGTGCCGGCCATGGCGCTGCGCGGGGCAGAGCGGCTGTCCTCGGCAGCGCTGTCTCCGCTGTCCTCGGCAGCACAGGGGGCATATCCAGGTCCCCCTCGTCGCTCTGCGGCCACCAGCAGCCTCACGCTGCCTCTTAGGGCAGCGATGGCCAAAGCAGCGCTCGGCGTTGGGGCCGTGCAGGCTGCTGCACTTCCGAGTCTGCCACGGCCGAGGGACCCCATTTAACAACCGCTACAAAGCTTGTGTCAAAAGGCAAAGGCACACAGACACAAAGGGCTGTGATAAAGCTACAGGAGCTCTCCTGGCCGCGCTCAGATTTCAGTCCCAGGGGCGAACAGTGCACCAGCACCCAGCTCGGCCCTTCACTGGACGCTAGTTCTGACGGATCGCTGTGCTACTGTATGGTTTGATTGTGCTGACGGTTACGTGCCACTGTTCCCATAATAACAATTTTTCTTCTTTGTTCAAATGAAGTTTTCTAATGACACGTGTGATGGGTTGTTTTAATTCTTTTCCCTTTCCAAATCCACCTTCCTGTTGCAATGCATGATGGGCAGGCTCAATATTGTGCATGACACCCGCTACAAGTGTTGGTAGGTGCCAGCTTTGTTTCTTGATTATCTTAAACCTGTGGTGCAGCTCACGGACCCTCAAAATCCACTGCTAGATTTAACGTACAGCTCTCGTGCCAATCCATCTCCCTTAGCCTCCTGCACTAACACCTGTCAATTAAATGCAATTGTTTTATTTAATTGACACGGATACATGGACGTTGTTAATTTTGTACAGCAGTTTTTGAATTGCACATTGTTCCTTGGTGGATTTTGATTGGACTATGAGTTCCAGTGTTTAGAAACTATCTCGTGTTAAATAAAGACTGTATCGTACTATAGCGACGTAGAAGTATACTGTCCTTCAACAAGATTAATTTCTGTTTGCAGTAAATATCTGGGTTGAATTTTTTAAAGACAAAGAATTGTAAATATAAGGGCATTTTAAAATTCTTCTGTTGATTTTGGTATTGAAATGATTAAGCTTGTTTGTGTCAATTTTCTTGATTTGATGGTAACAAGCATTTTCCCCTTTTTTTTCTCTTTCGTATCCCTCCCCTCTTTCTCCCTGGAATGTTGTCCTGCTTTGCACTGTGATTGCATGTCACGCGCTGGCAATGATGTCTCGGGCTTTTTGCTGTGATAAATACCATGCTCAATTATCCTTCCACATGTCGCTCTGGTTCCCATACTGCTACACTCTTCTGTATGTTTGCTTATATGATTTTCCTTCCGAAAGTTCCCATGGTGCACGGTGCTACGCCAGCCACTGTGTCTGCAGCAACAACATCTGCCACAAGTGTTCCCTTCGCTGCAACAGCCACAGCCAACCAGGTTTGCTAATTTACAGCTTTGTTCCTTACAGACAACTTGAAATTGGTGCTTTTAATGAGCATGGGGGTTTTGATTTTACCTCTTGTTGGCCTACACATTCTCTCTAAGACCTGCAGCACAGCTTAATAAGCCTCTATCCATGCTCAAAAGGTGCTGCAGTTCCATTTCTGATGCTAAAAATAATTGATAATAGAGTTTCTGACTCAGTCTTAACATTTATGGGCTGTGCTGCTTATTTCTGCTCTCAGAGATGTAAAGAGAAAAGGGATAATGCACGGAACCCGTTATTTATCTCTGTTTCTGTCCATAAGCCTATGGTTCCTGTTCATGCAGAAGTCCAGTCAAAACCAGTGAAACTTGTGCAGAGGGATGGCAGGATCCGAATTTTAACAGTCTGAATTTAGCAGTCTGAACATGTTCTGACTCTCCTCAGCTCTTCCAAAAGCAAAACAAAAACATTTGAGCGTGGGCCACACAGAAGCATGTTTTAAGCCTTTGTTTCCACTTGTGATTCCACTAGGAGAGAGCTCGGTGCTTTTTGCAGTAGACAAACCACAGCTAACAAAATGCCCGTTAAAATCTGTTTTTATTTTAAATAGCTACCCTGATTATTTCCATGTTTGGACGTATTTTAGGGAGAAAAAAATAGTGCTTTACTAAATAAGTAATCAGAAGTCCTCCCAGAGAAGCCACAAACTCTGCTCTAAAGATAAGCCCCGGAGTAGCTGCAGTTCCCACACGTGCCAGCTGAAGCTGCTCTGGAGAACGGAGAGCGGCCTCGTGTTCTTATCTAGCTGGGTTGTCAGAAGTGCAGATTCCTGTAGTGCATCTGGCTAGAAGGGTAACAACAAAAAGTTTTAAAAGACCATCTTATTTCTTTTAGAAAAACAAATGATTTTGTGAGTTTCACTAGAGATTGAGAAGTGCCTTCTATCATTAATGCATCAGTTCTGGTCTGAGACGCAGGTTTCACTCCCAGACCAGAGGGAGCCACACGTGCCTTTTAGAAGGGGGAACTAAACGCTGCCTTTAGCATTTTGCAAGTTTGGCTCTGTATTTGTAATTAATTCTGGCAATAAAGGTCCGATTTCAAGGTAGGCTCGCCTGAGATAGACACAGCTCCGACTGAAGTCCTGAGGGCTGCCCCCGAGCAGTTCTGAGCTCCCCTGGTGCATCCGTCAGGAGGTGAAGCACTGAGAGCGTGCCCGTGTCCTGCTGCACTGTGCCTCTGTGCCTGGGGGTGCTCGCAGCCCCGAGAGCGGCTGAGGCTGCTCCTGCGGCGTGCCGCTGGGGTTCCTCGTGCTCCCGCTGGGCTGGCTGCGGAGCCGTTGAGTTCCAGCCTGTCCACCCTCGCCTGTTGAGCAGGACCTTTTTGTACTAGCCCAGCTGTACGTTCTCCGTTAACCTGTCTGCTTACTGATCTCTCAAAATACTGCTCCAAAAATTCCCTTACTGCAGTGAGACAAGGGTGTGCACATCCCATGTCTGGGTATGTCACGGTTCCACACGCACCTCAGCCCGACCTGCTCACCACGTAGCGCTTCCTGCCTGTGGGAAATGTTTGCCGACTGGCCCCATCACTCCTGGGTGTAAACCAGCGTCAGAATTCCTTAGTCTTTTGGAAAGGTAGCTTATAGGTGTGACTACCTCTGCGGACACGTCACCCTAGCAAACGAGCACTTGTCTGCCCAAATATCGTAGTACTGTAATTTGCTGCACTGCAGGGTTAATGTAAGCATGTACCCTTACATTCCGTAAGTCCACAGACTAGCAAGAACGAGCCAAGCCACAGAAAACCACCATTATTTTTTCCAAACCTTCTTTGTCCCAGTTACCATGCACTTTCCCAAACAGATTACAGGGAAACTTTCTGTTGTAGAATCAGATCATTTCACGCATATCCTTCCCGGAGCCTCATAACACGTAGTGCAGTACTGCAGCCAAGCCTCAATATATACATATATGGCTAATATATGTATATACCATGTGAGCGATGCTGAAGTCACTTAATGCCACACGACGCAATGTGCATGCATGCCGACAGTCTTAAGATCTGGCCCTTCATCTTCACTGACTGGTGCTGAAGGTCCTTGGTATGTCTCAACAGCACTATCCCTGATGCTTCTACACAGTTGGGTGCAACAGCCTGTCCTGCAGCAGTAGACAAAAATGGTATGAGAAGCTTCATTCCCCTCGAAGCACGTTTCTGTACAAGTTGGCGATGTGGCAGGGTTGTGTGAAGTTGGCAGGGGTGGAGAGGGCACAAAGGGCGGAGGAAACACGACCAAGTCCTGCAGGTGGTGTAGCTGAGTCAGCCTCTGCACGCCTCTCCCTGTGCGGATTAAGAGACCAACTGTAGTACCCACTAGGAAAAAAAGGCTTTTCAAGCGCAGCAGCTGTTTGTGGTCATACAAAGCAGTTCTGTGTCATATGCCCCAGCATGTCTTCCTGTACATGAACGCATCTACTTGCTCCCTCCAGCTGGACTTCCTTGTCCTGTTTGCATTGCAAGATCATACACAGCTCTCCTGGTATTTGTGTGCGTTGTTGTTTTCCCCTGTGAAGGGCCGGACCTGCAAGGTCTGCTTAGGCTCCCTCCCAGTGGCCTTAGTCTGTGTACCACACACCAGAGGGGTGCAGGACTGGGACCCAAAATGAGGTGCAGAATGTATGTTCTGTTATTTGTACTGCTTGTAATCTACTGCGATTTACATTAAAAAGAAAAAAAAGGAAAAAGAGTTGATGGGACACTTCAGAGAGCCAGGTAGTGACGTCTGTTTGTGCAGACCGAGGTTTTGAGAAGTGTTGCACTGCTTCGGGCAGCCCCAGCTTCCAGCTGCTGCGCCGCGATGCCCCGGGGCTGCGCAGAGGGCACACAGCTCGTGCCTGCATAAGCAGGGACAAGGAAAGCAGTGAACACTTCACAAAACCAGACCGAAACCAGGCCATTGTAGAATTTATCATTTTAAATGATGCACTGAAAGCACAGAATTTTGTGTAGGCCAACAAAAAGGGCTATTTTCAATTACTGCACTGCATGACTGTTATAGATTGTAACTTCTCTTATTTCCTGAACGACCAACAGTATTTGTATTTGTCAGTAGTACTTAACACATTGTCTTCCAGTTTTAAGTTGCTTTGTAGCACTTCAGTTGACTTTTAACTTATAGTTACAATATAAAATCCACCAACTCACAGCTGAACCTCACCTTTCCAAACTGTTATGTTCTGTAGCAAACTGCTGTGTCTGGGTTGGCTCTTTGCACGTTACTCATTGTTGACATTTTTTACCTATAGATACCCATAATATCTGCCGAACATCTGACTAGCCACAAGTATGTTACACAGATGTAGACATTTTGTCATCAAACAGTAAGTTCCCAACGTGTTGTTGCTTGCAGTTTTCGTACTTACTATGTGTGCATAATTTGTCTTTCTCAGGGAGCGAATGTTTGCATTTTCTTTCTAAGAAAGGTAATGAGATGGGTGGGGAACGGGGCTGAGCTCCCCCGGCACAGATTGCTCAGGGAGGAGATCCCGTAGCTAGCTGCCGTTCTGGACCAGGTGTTGGTATTTGTCTGTACAGGAAGAGCATGTTATACGTACGGATGTACTTGGGAACACTGAGCCTCTCTAACTAGAGCCTTACTTCATGCTTACAAAGGGTTACGGCTCCAGCCACTAAGGTGAGCCAGGGGCTGGCAGGTCTAGGTGAGAGGTGGTTGATGCTAAGCTCTCTCTAGAAAGAACTGATTTTAAATCTCCAGATTTGGAAAGCCAGCGTCTGTGACACCACAGGGTTAGTCACCAAGCTGAAGCCCGATTTCCTCTGAACACAGACTGTCAGAAAACGTGTTAGGTGTAGCATGTTTCTGGCGTGGGTTACGTGGCAGAGGGAGGTCAGAGCGCTCAGGTTGTGCTTGCGCTGTGTTGGGCTGGGTGCCTGCAGGCAGGGCACGCCGGCGGTGGGCCTGGAGCCTTTCGTCCTGCAGAGCCCGAAGGTCGGCGTGCCTCAGCTTGAGAGATTTTTCTCCCCTGTATCTTCCTGCGAGTAAATTGTAGTTTCCACACTCTCGCTAATTTGCATGTTGTAATTAAGAGCATCAGCAGCACATCACCTCCTGTAGGATCCCCTGTGATTTGCATTATCCTTCTCTCTCCTGTACCCCATTTCTGCTGTGTTTTTCACCGAATGGCTTGACCATAATGGAATTATTACTTAAGGTGAATATTGACCGATTTGCCACAGTGGGTTTATGACGATCGTTATTCCTTCCAGCCAAGCATAACCATTTTGTAACTGCTTAGGTGGGGTGCCTCTCCCCTGCAGTGCATGCTTGCTATCAGGCTTCCCTCTGCCGACAGCTGGGAATAAAAGAGCTCCTGGTTTAGAGCCCTCCTGCCGTGCGGGGAGGAATTCCTCCCTGGAGGTGTCTCCCCTGTGGTAGTCAACAGAGACCAGAGAAGGAGCTACCCAGGGGCAGCCGGTCGGGAGGGCCCAGGCTCCCAGAGAGGCTGAGGTGCCTCATGCAGAGCTGGGCTCCCGTATTTTCCAGGGGCAGTGGCAAAAGGACCTGGGGAGAGAGAGGAGCACCTGGCTGCTCGGGCAGCGCTCACACAGCATTTTTGTGGGGATCTCTGCTTCCCGGGAGCTGGGCATTGGAGTCCATAAAACTCCCCCAAATTCCAGTGGCTGTGGGCTCGGGAACACCGGGGGGCAGTTTGTGTGCTTTTATCACTGTGTATTTTGTGTGTAAAGTGAACCTTTGCTACAAGGGCATATAGATGGCAAATCCTGAAGGTTTTTGGATGCAAACTTCCCCAGTGTTCAGTGGCAGATTTCCCTTTCATTGCAAATACAGAGTTTGGGCTCATGTGGTGCTAAAAAACATTCCGAAAGTGTTGAAAATGATTTGTCTTTTTTTCCTTTCCAGATCATAACTAAGGAGAAAAGGACAGTGTGTTTGGGTTGAGAACAGGACAAGTTCATTAGCCATAATGTATATACCGTCAAGCGACACTCGGAAACTCCCTCAGCAGTAAGACATCCACACATTGCATGTTAACGAGACGAAACCAGAACTTGGAAATCCACTGCACACTGTTGCCTATATACTTTGTACATTTAATTGATATTTGTGCTGAGGTGATCTTATTGTCTAAAACTACAACATCGTCTATCTTTTCTAGCACAGAAGTATGCATATGTATTTGAATATGCATATGTAGTCTATTTCCTACATAATCACGTATGTCACCTTGAAAAGACAGACTATGGTGTAACCATAAACCTATTATGTATTGGTACGTCTGTAGACCAAGATATAATTTTTTAAAGTAAGTTTATTTCTTTCAAGGTTTACAAATAACAAAGGTGCACCTTGTATTTAAAATTGCCATTATAGATGAGAGCGTGCATGCACAGTAATTTTTGTTTAAGAGTAATATTTTTAATGTAATAGATTGTAAGAAGTGGTAAGAGAGGTATCTGACAGAGATGAATGTGCCAAGCAAAACCACAACTGTGTATATTTTAAAGCACATCCATGGCTTTAAGTACCGTGTTGTTAAGGATTCTCATGAAGTGCCATAGACTGTACATCAGATTAGAGTATTATTTCTGCAGTGTTATTTTCAGAACCACATTTTCACTTACTTTACTAGTACTAATCAGTCAAAGGGCACCATTCTGTTTCAAAACCAAAGCTGTCTCAGAAATGGCCAATTACTCCTTACAGTAACGTTAGACAGCACAAGAGAGATATTCTAGCCGTACAAATTAACCCATACTGGACATATATATAAACTATTTTAAGGCATTATAGTGTAATATTTATGCGTATTTTACTGTATAACATGATATATGAAAGGGAAAAGCCATTTCTGAGACACAGTAACACATGTTTGAGGAACTTCTTTTGCTTCTATTTATAGCCTCTGTCGAAAGTCGAAAGGACTATAAATGCTTTGCAGAGATGGGTTTCACTTTTACTTCATCAAAGTCACGCATTAAATAGTGACTCTAAACAAAGACGAAAGAAGCACTGACATCAGATGCATGACAAACCAAAATATGAAAAAATGGAGATGTTAATTAGCATAGAAATTGGGTGGGTTAAATACTCGGGTGAGTTTTATATGTGATTTTTTTTTGTTCAGATTAACTGCTTATAGCCTTAGAAAGCCTTTACAAAATAAAAACAAAAAAATAGATGTGCATTCAAGTTCTAAGAATGGATTCATCCAAAGGAATTCCTTTTTGTGGTTTGGATGTTGCAGCTAGTAAAGGATATTTTTGCTCTGTTCAGCAAAGTGCTGAAGTGGGGGCCAGGTCACTGGTAGCATAGCGTGGAGTGGAAGAAGCGCGAGTTCGGTTGTAGAACTCTCCATACTTCCAAGTTTACTGCAAGTTTTTATGCTTGAGAGAGATGCTTTATAGTATAAGAATGATGTGTTGATTTTACTGATTGTACTGTACATCTATTAAAGCCTTAGATTATTACATTACGGGTTAAAACCCATACCAATGTAATTTCAATCGTGTTAAGAAAGTATAGGTGACTTCACATGTTATTGTAGTTACTTAACATTAGAGAATATTACTTATTTTTTCTTGTTAAAAGTGTAGTTTTTATTTCTTACATTTATTAGATTGTTTTCATTTTCTATTACCAGTTGAATACCATTTCAGTTTATAGAATTTTGTTTTATTAGAGTTTACTGATGAATTTTTCAAAATACAAAAAAAAAGTAGTTTTCTTCATAACATACTCAGTTTTGAATTTACATGTAGTGTCATATGAATATTCGTATTATTGTTGACTAAATGATTTATATTTTACTGATTTAATATTACAATGTAAGAATGTCAGTCATCGTTAGTTCTTGTCTAGTTTTCATTAAAAGAACAAAGATCTTTTATATGGATATCTTATAATTATATAATCATTGCTAAGTAAGAAGTTAAGTTGTTGCTATCGCAACAATCCTGGCAGACAATTGAGTAATATTTTGATGATTTATTTTGTTTGTAATTAGTTATTATGAGAAAATCTAGTTCCTAGATATTAGAATAAAATTTATTTTCTACTGTATCCATTTCAAATGTTAAAATATTGTTTAAATATTTTTTGAAATCCCTGAATATCAGGCCTTGTTATAAATAAGCTGCATAATCAATAGATCAAGGGACGTTTTGTTGATAATCCAAATACTCAAAGTTTACGTAACAAGAATTATAGTGTGTGTGTGCAAACTCTTGAGGGTTGATTATGCTGCAGTTTAGCATGTGGGAACGTATAGAGAGAAGGTTGACTTTTTGCACTTCTGTATATAGTCAAAAAAGAGAGAAACCTGTATAATAGTAAGATCTTATTTTGAATAAAAATGTCTATAATTACAAGGAGTTTTGTTAAGGCTAACAAAATGACAGGCTGAACAAAATTGCTTGCAAAAGTGGCACAGAGTTAGCACTCCATACCCCTTCAAAAAAGTTGCTTTGCTTTATGTGGACAGCTTGTAGTTTGCCAGGATTTTTTCAGCTGGAAAGATATGCCATCCTTCCAAGATCTCATGACTGACAAAAGCTCCACTGGTTCAAATCTGCCTGAAAATCATTAATAAAAAAAAGGAAAAAAAAGAAAAAAAAAGAAAAAAAAGCAGGTACTTCAAACCATCAAGGTGAAATCATGGATCAAATATTCCGTACATTATTCAAAAACTACTGCATGTTTAAAGTATCAAAAATATATTAAAGATATATACTATTCAAACCAGTTTCTGACAATTTCAGTGGTTTATTGTTCACAAAAAAAAGATTCTTCAAAACAAATACTGACTTTCACAAAAAGTTAAATCATGAACAGGCAAACCAAACAGCACACCGTAGCTGTAGTTGTTATGTGATTATTTTTTATTGCTGTAGTGGTCCTGTTCTTTTAGCAGGTGAAAAAAAAAAAACTATGAAATTTTACAGTTTTAACGGAAAGCATTCAAGAAGCCTTGTCATTATTGATGCCAAAGCTGGAAAGAAAAAGTGATCGGGCCATTCCTTTATCTGATCTCTCCAGTACTCATACTGAATAACGAATAAGTTGCACTTATTTGCAACCCCGCAACTTTCATCTGCTGAAAGGACAGATGTGCTTGGTTTTACTATTATGTAATCACAGACTTACTTTTTGCTTGTAGTTGCTCCAAATTATGTACTCTGTCCTGGGCTGCAATTTGTTTTTATGCTTATTTTATTATTACTGCTATAGTTGACCTTGCTGTATGGAAAAATAAAGTGAAATTGCCCTAATAAAAGTTCTCTTTCTTAATTATGTTTTTCTATATCAAGTTAAAAGCCACAGCACCTCCTTTTGTATACATTTTAACTTCATCTGTGTATTTCTGTGACCTCAGGGACATTATTTGTGGGGAAGAAAGCCCAGATGCTGATACTGTTTTTTTTTTCTTTCACATCACATCCTGTGTTAAATATAGACTGCATACTGAGAATGGTAAGTGTAGAGGGCGTTATTACGTTAAATTCGGAGGGTAAATGTAGAGAAAGGGGATGGCGTGGATCAGACCACCCCCTGGGCTGCACGTCCCAGGCGGGGAGCAGCGCACCGTGCCCTCGGCACGCACCCAGCCCTGGCGCAGCAGGCGGCAGCGGAGCCGTGCAGCCAGGGCCGACGTTAGAGGGAGCCCCATGACACCGCTTCCTTGCGCTCGGCTCCTTCTGATAAATAACTCTTCTCATCAGAGTTGCGACTGAAAAAATCACAGGCTTAATTCAACAAACTCACCTTGAGTGCGTGTCTTGACCTCTGGCACCCAGAACAGCTGTTTCTCACAAAGGCTGCCCCGTCTCTGGTGTTTGGTGTTAGCAAAGCCCGGGAGCAGCTCGTGGAAACGGCATTCGGAGGTCTGGTGCTGGCCTCGTCCGCTCCTCGGCCCAACGCACAGACCCCTTGGTCTCAGCGCTGAGCACCCTGCTCAGCCGGGGGCTGCGGGGGGCCAGGTACGAGGTCTGCTGAAGCCGCAGGAGGAAACCAAGCGCCAGGAACACACTGCAGGTAAAGGTGCAGCCATCCCTAGGAGCCCCCGGCAGCGCCCCGGGGCACAGCGAAGCACATCGGGTGTGCCCTGTCCCTGGAGCAGCCCCCTCCTGGGAGCCGCTCACCCGCGGGGATTTGGCAGGCTGGTTGTGGCAGGAATGGAAATTGTCGCTGGCTGGGAACGAACACATTCAGTTAAATAAGGGGAGGTGTGATGATTATGGGGTGGGAACAGGCAGGTGAAGCTCTTCTGGGAGCACACGGCCTGTGGCAGAGCGCTGCATGCTCAATGCCCCTTGGGGTGACGGGGGGGCTCTCCCTTGTGAGGGCGGGGGTGGGGGTGCCGTGGGCACGGAGCAGACCCTCGGTCAGGTTTGGGGAACAGAGAGATCAAAACCGCTTTGACTGCTTCCGCGTGCATTCGGGTACAAGTTAGGGCAGCTGGGAGGCACTTGTGGCACTGCCCAAAGGAGCTGAGTGCTCAGGAGGGTGCCCCCGGGGCTGGGGGCAGGGGAATGCAAGGGCTGGACACGGGGTGGTGGGGAGATGCCCAGGGGTGCTGGGCCAGGAAGGAGGAGGGGTGCTGGAGAGCAGCATCTGCACGAGAAAAACCATCTCGTGACAACAGAACGACTTTCCCTTTGCTCCCCCCTAGGTGCAGCTATCAGCCCTCGGCCACAGAGCCCCGGCGGCGCTGGCTGCCCAGCCCGGCCACGTCCTGGCCGCGGGGCCCTGGGGCTGCTCCTGCTGCAGGCGCATAGCCCCGGCTGCCTCGTAGCCTTGGCACTCTGCTTGGGGGGGTTGCAAAATCAGCCTAAGGAAAATAAAACAAAACAAAACCAACCCTTCTGAGGAGCAGTGTTGCTAATTGCCTTGCCGCCCACTGTTCATTTTTCTGTTCAATGTGTACCTCTAGTCCAGGAAAAGGAAGTTAGCGTTTTGTACCTTCCTCTCAGGCATTGCTGGCTTTTAAAAGCTTGACAGTAAGTGAGCGGTGTGCCTTATTGTTAGTACTAACAGCATGCAGTGTCGGGGGAACTCGCTGCAACGAGCTGGCCTGTGCTGAGGGGTGGGTCCCAGCCCAGCTGGTGGGCTCGGTAAGGTCACAGATACCCCTCTGCATCCTGCCAGCTTGGTGCCATCCCTGTGCAGAAGACAAGCACCAGGAGGAGATTTTCTTCTGCACAGGGTGCCCCAGGGCACGCGTGTGCCAGTGGCGGGGGGTCCCTGTGTGCCCCCCGGGGCCACCAGTGCCCCAGTGCCGTGCAGCAGCGCCGAGAGGGGCTGGCAGCGTGCAAAGAGCCGGGCGGGCAGGAGCTGTGCCGGGCCCCTGGGCCTGCAAGCTTCCAGCTTGCTCCTGCCTTCCATGGCTGCCGAGCTCAGCACAGCGTAAGTGTGAGAAGTGTTGAAATCATGAAAGGAAGCACGAGGAGAGGCCTGGCCCAGTACCCAGCTCCCTCCCTCAGTGTGCTCCTGTTAGCGGAGGATAAAAACCAGAGTCAGCCACTGAGAGCCGCTGCGCTCCCGACCTGCAGGGCTTGCCGTGCTGTGAGCCGGCACGGGCAGCACCACGCTCAGCACCACGCTCAGCACCACGCAGCCACGGCCACGCCGCGTGGGGGGCGATCCCCCCGGCTGTGGCAGCCCCGCACGGAGCAGGGGGGTTGGCACCGCGGGGGCTCCTGGTGCCCGCAGTGAGGCGGGCAGGGGCTGAGCGTGTTCGGGTGCTTCCAGCAGTGCCATGCGAGCAAGGGGTGGCCCAGCCCGGGGTTGGTCCAGCCACGTGCAGGCAGTGGTGCCGAGCACCTGGGAACTGGCCAGGGTCTCTCCTGGGTTAGGAAAGCATCTCTCTCCCAGGGCTTCCCTTGGTTCTCTCCCAGGTTCGTTCCCCTAAAGCCAGCTCCTCGGTAACTTCCCCAGCTGCCAACAGCTCCCAGCCCCGAGGCCCAGGCCCCATCCTGCAGTGCTGTTGCAGGCTGTCGTGTGATCCCGACCACCCACACCTCGCTTGTTTCTTATCAAGGCTGAGAAATGGATGGTAGAGCAAAAAAGGAAGTGTTCCTGGGAGCACAGCAATTCATTCTCACTTCTGCACTCAGGCAGCTCCTTGAACCTGCAGAGGTCTCTGCAAGCTGCCACCGATGCATTTTCTGTGCCATGCACACACACGAGCCCCGTGCTCGCTCCTGCAGCAGAGCGGGTCAGGGCAGAGGGGTGCCTGCAGGTACCGCGGCATCCCGGTGTGGGTACGTGCACCCACCGTCAGCGCGTCGTGCTACTTGGGCTGCTCTTTGAAGCACTTGGGTGAGGCTGGGGCAGCACCACGGGGTTGGGCGTCCCTGCGCCCCCAGCCCAGCACCGGCTCCTTGGCCAGAGAAGGGACTCGCTGCTGGGCCGGGGGGGCACTGGGTGCTGCTGGAGCCCAGCCCGGTGTGTCTGGCGGTGGCCTCCTCGTGTCACACCGCTCCGACGGTGGCCTGGGTGAGTAGGATGCAGGAGGGGGCTCTGAGTGTGTCATGGGCCTGCCGGCACCCACAGAACTCATCCAAGGGGAAAAATGTGTTCGGTGTGTCATTCCAGCCACTGGCAGCCAGTTCTGGCTGCAGCTCTTCCTGCATTGGTAATCTGGAGTGCAATGAGCAGAGTGATGTGAGAAGATTGTTGCTGCATGAAACCCGGTTCTGAACATCTGTGCTGGGTTGAAACTTCCCTCCTAAAATAGAGCTGCAGATACAGAACAGAAAGGAGCATGGAGGGGAGTCTGAGGGAATTAATCTGAATCCTCCCTGCCTGACAGAGCTGGCTATGGGAGCTGCTTTGCCTCTCTCAGCATCCCCTCCTCAGGACGCTTAGACAATTAATTGCTCCATTAATTTCTCCTAAAACCAGGTATATTAATCTCTTTAACTGCATCCGTTTGATAAAACACCCTTATGCTGTTTGGTGAACATTCATCCTTACAGCGTGGGGCAAGCCCTGGGGCTTTTTCACCTCTACCTGTGTTGTCCTGAACTCCGAGTGGCTTTGCAAAGCCATCGCTGCGAGCTCCGTGGTCAGCAGTGCCGCGGGCACCGGCTGCCTGCGGTGAGGGCCGGTGAGAGCAGAGCCCTGCACAGCAGTGAGCCGCATGGCAAGCCAGGACAGTAACGTGCCTGGCCATAACCCACAGACCGCCCACGGGCAGAGGAGGAGCAGCAGTACCTCGGGGCAGCACCATGAGCACAGGGACCCGGCGGCTGAGTGCCATGGGCTGGTGAGTCACGGCGGCGATGGTGCCGATGAGTCAGTGATTAACGAGCCAACTGCAGGCTCGCCGGTGGCGCCGCGGTGGGTGTGCAGATGGAGATGAACCAGCTGGAGGTGGGCAGTGCACCGGGACGCGGCAGCGGCAGCAGTGATGCTCTCTGTCCTGACACTCTCTCTGTACTGACAAAATGTCTAGATGCAAGTGACAGCAGAAATATGTACACCTGTTCCTTAATGAGCAACACTCTCTGGTGGCGGGAGGGCCCCACTGAGGCTGTAAGGTGAGGAGTTTGTATGGGGATGCAATGCCCCCGGTGACGCTGCTGCTCCTGGAGCCACGCCTGCCCTGCCCGGGGCACCAGGGGCTCTGCAGGGGCTGCCACCGTCCTGCCACCGTCCTGCCACCGTCCTGCCACCATCCTGCCACCGTCCTGCCACCATCCTGCCACCTTCCTGCTGCCTGCCACCATCCTGCCACCATCCTGCCACTGTCCTGTCACCATCCCGCTGCTGTTTTTTTTAAATTATTTTATTTTTGTTTTTGTTTTTGTTTTCAGTGCATATTATCCATAAATCTGTAACTTACAGCATTACCCCGTTCTCATTTTCCATAAGTTGAAACTGGGAGGCGTGCTGCCACCGGGAGGCTCGTCAGCATTCCCGCTCAGCCAACGCATGGAAAACCTCCTGGAGACACAGCTAACACGGTGCATGTTGTAGAGAATTGCTTTGGTCTTTACTATTTATAAAGAAAATTCTGGAGCTTGACTTAAACATGCCAGCTTAAACTGCTTGGAGAAGTGCCAAAATTAGGAATTTATCACTTAAGTAGATAGGCGAGAGTAAGTGCATACATTAGGGAATTTGCCAGAACCAATTGAGAAAATGTTTGTTGTCTTTGCCTATTATATTCTTGCTAAGGGCACGCACTTCCTAGGATTTCTGAGCACAGAAAATCTAATACAGCCTAAAACTGAACAGCTTTTAATTGCATCTACAGCTCTGCCCTTGAGTTAAATAACTGAGCGGGGGACTTGCAGATCAAGCAGCTTCATCATTTATCCAAAGTAACCCAGTAACGTGGCACAGCTTCCCCGGCTTCCCTGGCCTTGGCAGGGGCTGGAGCACAAGGGTTGGAATTCCTGCAGCTGCAGGTGGGCATTGCCTGGGCTGCTGGCGTGCGGGGCAGCGAGGTGCAAGGGGCTCGGGTGGGCTCTGGGCACCTCTGCGCCCTCCCGTCCCTGGCACTGGGGCTATGCCCGCGCCGTGCCTTGTGCCTGTCCCCGTCCCCGTCCGCAGGGCTGCCAGCAGGCCTTGCAGAGCTCAGCCGTCCCCTCCCTTTCATCTTCCTGCGCTCCAGCCGGCGAAGGGCCCCCGTCAGCTTATCTGCGCCCAGCAGCCCCTCAGTGCCCGGCACCCCGGCTCTGTGGCCGCCCCAGCGCTGGTGGCGGTGCTGAGAGGCCTCCGGGCACTGCCTCCCCCCGCTCTGCTCTTCAGCACTGCCTGCTGGCCTCCACTTTTTCTTTCGGCCTCCAGCTGATTTTTTCATCCCCCACTTTTTTTCCAGTTTCCCACCCTTTTTCAACCTCCCAGTCTTTTTTGGCCTTGCTTTTTTTTCTTTCATCCTTCCCTTTTCTTGGTCTTCCCCTCTTTTGGCCTCCCCCTCTCACTCAGCCCCCTCCTCCCCTTCACTGCCCATCACCTTTCCGGCCTCCCTCTCTCCTTTGGCCTTCCCCTCCTCAGGCTCCCCACTCTCCTTCAGCCTTCTCCCTCTCTTCTCTGGCCTCCCACACATTATTGGCCTTTTTTCCAGAGAAGAAGCATGAAGCATTTTGAGCTGTAAATGAAAACCACTCATTCTTGCCGTTATTATTATTTTTATTATTTTCTGGAGCCTTCCTTTCTTTCCCTTTCTCTTTCCCTGGCTATCACTGAGCGCTCCGGGTTGGCTGCAGGTCCGTCCCCATGCCCCGTGGGTGTGGAGCCGCGGCAGCAGCACCCATGCGCGCTCCCGTTGCTGTCTGTGGCCGGCATCTGCCCCTGCCACCAGCCACCGGGCACCCGGCAGGCTCCAGGAAACGGCTCTCAGCTGCCAAGTGCCTTGGCAGTCAGAAACAGCAAAAAAAAAAAAAAAAAAAAAGTATTTGCAGAGTGGGTGTAAGAAGTGCCGCTTTGTTTATCGTGGGGAGAAACTGGGGCACAAGCCCTCCGTGCCAAGCCGCTGCTCGTTTCCCCGGGGGTTGGCACTGCCGGTGTGCGGCGGGGAACCAACGGGACATGGCATCCTCCTGCCGAGGAGCAGCCGCGGGCCCTGCCGCCCGACCTGCCTGCCCTGCCCTCCGAAAGCCGGTGCCAGGCACCTCCCGCAGGGCTGCCAAGGGGGCTGCACGGGGTGCTGGCTGCTGAGCACCTTCGGCACACCGAGCTGCCCGCGGCTGCATGGGCTCCACGGCTGCCCTGGGTGCTGCAGCCTGTGCGTCCCACGTGGCTCGTGCCACGGTGCAGGCTCCGTGCGTTTGTGCTCAGAGCTACCTCGGAGGCTGACCCTTAACACCCAGCGTGCTCAGATTGACCCGGGTTGTTTTCCTTTGGAGGGACCTCGGGTAGGTGAAAGGACTGCTGTTGGCAAACGTGGATATTGGCCAGCTGGGTGCGGGAGCCTTCTGCGTGCCGACACTTGGCAATAAATGCCTTAATGACAGTAACGAAGTGACCGCTGCGAGTCACTGCTTGGCTAGTGTAAGTGCTGGAGCAGCCCGGGCAAACACAGCACCCATGCACCCGCTCACCTCCCTTACTGCCACCCCGCCTGCCGCCGTGTCCCAGGGCCGCTGTGCGAGGGGCCCGGCGTGCCTGCACCCGCTGGCAAAGCCGTGGCTTGACTTTGTCCCGGTCACTCCCCAGGCAGCAACCAGCCCCTCTCGCATGCACGAGTCGAACAAAAGACTTGCGGCTGGCGAGCCCTGTGACTCACCGGTGGGTATATTGGGCAATCTCCTATTTCCCAATCTGTTTTCCTTCTCAGGAATTCAGTCTTTGCTCTGCTTTCAGGGCAGCCAAACCGAACCCAGCTGCCAGTCCGCACACGCACCATCTCCCTGCCCAACAGACGCGGGCAGCACTTGGTCAGCAGCGGCCGACGGCTTCCATTGACAGACCATCAGGAGACCTGCTCCCCACGGCCTTTCGGCAGCTGGGGCAGCCTCGTGGCCCCCGCCAGCCCCCAGGGCTCAGACCGAGCTCCGTGGGGGCTGCTGGGCGCTGCCACGGGGCCAGCTCTGCCTCTTCCCCGGCAGGCTGGGGCAGGACGGGGCTGGTGCCGTGCCTGGAGATGCCCCAACACGCGGGCGATGTCCCATGGGCAGCACCGAACATCAGAGAATGACAGATCCTCGCTCTGCTTTTCACATGCCTCTTATGCATAATTTCAAATTCAGCGCGAGGATGCAGGCCTGGCCAGTTCCCGATTTATTTTCCGGCACTTTGCATTTCGCCCTGTTTCAGAAGCTTCCTGAGCTGCCCCCTGCCCACAGACCCCACTCCCAGACCACCACCACCGGACACGTCCCCCACCCAGCTTTCTTTTCTCCTCTTTTTATTTCCAGCCCCTGTCAATGATGAGTGGTGTTGCAGTTGGAAGGTATCCACCAAGGGTGGATGGCTGTGATTTCTTGTTTTTCATTTGTAAATTCATCCCCCGTAGCTTAGATACTAATAACAACACGAACCGAGGTGATACTTAAGCCTCTTGCTTTTCAAGTGGCATCAATTCAGGCCACTAAAGGGCAGGAATCAGTGAAGAATTTGGCACCTTGTTTCAAGCATGCTGTGACAGTCCTCCCAGCAAAACAGAATATTTATTAATTTTTAGTCCCTGATGCCTTACCCTTCTGAGATGAGTACTCATTCTGGGAAGAAATCTGTTAAACAAGGCACATGATTTTCTAGCAGCACCACTTGCAGTTCAGTTTTGAATGGGAACAGGAAGAAATGTGTCAACAATTTCGTGTCTCTTCATGTCTGAAAAGCAGCGTACCTTGCCAAATTGGTAATGTATTTCTGCGAGGCGCAGCGCCTGCCAAGCACGTCTCGGCGCAGCACGCAGGAACATCTCGCGCCCTGTGCCGGGCACACCCCACGCCCGCTGCCCGCATCCATGGGCCCGCAGGACCCCAGGAGCCCCCAGAGCCACCGCCGGGGGTCCCCTGTGCCGTGTGTCCCCCGTGCCGTGGTCAGCGTGGTGCTGTGCTGGCCATGGGGCTGAGCCACGCACCCGCTGCCAGCGCCGAGGTGGGGCCCAGCTGTCTCCCCGCGAGGCACGGGGCATCCGTGCAGCCTCCACGCGTGACAGCTAATCACTTCGTAATTAATCGCATTGCTTCTGCGAGAACGGCGCGTACTGGGAGCGTGCCCGACGTCTCACAGGTCACTTGCTGGCGGTGCATATGTTGGGATGGGTTACCTAGGGCTAAAGGATGGCCGCATTCACACCTCTCTCCAGAAGAGGAGGGGGAGATGATCGTTACAGCCACGCTGGGTGTCCCACCGGTGGCCCTGCGACCCCCATGCTGCTCAAAGACACCTCACCAGGAAGCTGCTGGCGTTGGTTGTCCAGATGCAACCAGCAGCAAGAGGCGCGTGGAGGTGGCCCTCCACAGGCGTGGAGCCGGCTCGGCGGTGGCGGTGCCGTGCTCCTGCGGTGCAGGGCCGGATCCTGTGGGCACTGCGGGCCCGGCAGCGCCTGAGCCCCCACGGGCATCGCTGCTGCGTGCAGGCGCTCGGTTGTCCTGAGGGGCTCGGTCTGGGAATGTCTCTGAAGGTTAGAAGGGATTTGTGACAATTACAGTGGGCTCCCGAGGTTCCCTGGCCGGTGGGGAACGGCCCTGGTATTATACAGTCCTCTAAACACACTACTCTGGTGGGCAACGCGCTGTAATTAAACAAAAAGATTGTTTGCAAATCATGTGGGGATTCACTTTAATTAATTGTTGCTTTGCCAGATGCGTGCCCAGTCGCAGAGGCTGCAGGAGCTGAGTTTATGTTTTAATTACCCCGTTGGCTTCTCCCGCCAGAGGAGGACGGGCAGCACCCGCCGCCGGGGTGGCTGTGGGGTGCTGGGCCCCGGGCAGAGCAGTGGCGGCGCGGGGTGCAGGCGCACAAGAGCTTCGTTCAGTGTGGGTGTCGGGAAGGTAACGCACGGCACAAGCAGCCCCAGGCTGCCCGAGCACGGGGCAGCCCCCCCAAGGTGACGGCCGGGTCCCCAGCTCTGCTCAGCACCCTCCGGGCCCCAGGGCAGGGGTGCCGTAAGCGCCGTCCTGCAGCAGCAGCAAGAACGTGGTTTGCCCTTCAGCACTGTGCAGAGCTGCACAGTAAATGCCAGATCGCAGTCAGAGCTGCACTCCTGTAGCATGCTGGACGTTAAATTGATGCAGAATCACTGCGATAAAATACAAAATAAAAATAAAATTACGTGATATATTTTTCAGGGAAGAAGGGACCACCCTACACGCTCCGCCCGAGAGGCTGGTGCTCTCCTAGCTGCTCGAAGGACGTCAACACGGGAATGGCCGAAACACTTGGGCCAGTTGTATTAAACCTGGCCTGGGAAGGAGCTGCTCTATTTTTTTTATTTTTATTTTTTCCAGCTAGGCTGAATCCCAGAATCCCAGGCTTGTCATCTCTTGTCAGGGACCACAGCTAGCACAGGAGTAAACACCATTTGATAGGAAAATCCTTGTGGATCCCCCTGCAAAACTGTACAGATCTTTTTTTTTTTTTTTTTTTTAAAGTCATGAACATTTTCAGTCTTTTAAAAAGAGGGTTAAATAAGGAAAATTCCAGAGATAAGACTTACAGTGTAGAATGAAGCAGTGGCTGAGAGGGCTTTTATTTCCTGTTAGTTTTGCTGATGATCCTAGGTTACTTTTATGGAGTAATACGGCATACTTTGTCTAGTCTTCCCTATTTACAGGAACATTTTGGAGTGAAATGTTGTCAACATCTTGAAATGCTGCCATGTTCTAGCATTTTTTGTTTTAACACCATTCAATGTGAAAAAATTAATATTTTGACTCAACGTACTGAATAGCAAATACGAATGCTAGAAATTCACAGCTCATTTCAAAATATGTCACAATCTCCCATGGAACAGAAATACCGAGCTTTTGACCAGCTCTGATTTTAATCATCAAATGTAACAGGTCTCTGCGGCGGAGCTGCCACGGGCCTGCAGCAGGCCCTCGGGATTTTCCCCACGCCTTCCCGCAGGGCCCTGGGGAGCAGCAGCAGCGAGGGCAGGGTGCACCCCGAGGGCCCCATCCACCCCGGGAGGCTGCAGAGAAAGCACCGGCGAGCGTCACGGAGGAGTGCTTCCTGCTGGACCTCGCCCTTGTGCTCCTTCTGGTTTCCTTATCTATCAGCTGCAATTAAAATTCAGCGCGCCGGCTGCTTTCCTGCCTTCAGCTCACCGGAGGAATCCGAGCAGCATTCCAGGAGGAGAAAGAGTCATCAATTATTGAGCAGACATGTGTCCGGGGTCAGGGAGATAACTTAGCCGAGCAGATACGGCACTGTTTGCAGAGCTATTTGTGCAGAGCATCTGTTTCTCCAGAGCGGCAAACTGTGGAGGAAAGAACATTTATAAATAAAAAGGTTATTAAATGTAAACAAAGGCTCTGGTGTGGGTGGCCAAAAGTTCAGATAAAACAGGAACTTCTATGGACTCCTTTTCTCAGCCTCTGAGGACCAGCCTGGATTTGTTCTAGAGGACGAGCAGCTTTGTCTGCCCACGAAGCCTCAGGGCTCACTGCACATGCAGAGCTCAGCTCCCTGCTCCTGGTGCCTCCAGCCCGATGCGAGGTGTGTGTGCAGCCGCAGCGCCTGCAGCTCCCAGCCTGGGGCCGTGCCGAGCCCTCGGCGGAGCTAAAACCAAGGGGCGGTGGCAGGGAGGGAACTGACTCAGAAATGTGGCTTTGGACTGTGGGAACCACAAGTGTACAGCCCAAGCGGCATTTCTTACATCACTGCGAGGATGGGCACCTGCCGGTGCGGTTGGCAGCCGTGCAGAGTACAGCCTTTGGTTATTGTTTAAATAACAAAAATGATGTGTTATATAATCAGAAATAAAAAGCCCTATATGGATGTAAGCAAATGCCTTCACCTGGATTGCAGGATCAAAGAGCAGCAAAGGACAGAAGCCCTCTTTCCAGGTTGCTGTACCTCGCTGCTCGGCTCGCCCCGTGACTGCACGTTACAGGAGGGAGTTGTCTCTCCTGCAGCGAGAGCTGGCTGTTCTTCCACCGGCTGTAATCACAGGTCAGACTGATGGCAGGCGCGTAGCACGAGGCAGTTTCCGGCATTAAAAATGCATTGTCAGGACTGGTAGGCTCAGCAGACAAATGCTGCAGGTCCTGGAGGTGCTGAGGAGGGTGATGTGAGCAGAGATGCAGAAAGGCTCCTCAGACACACGAAATAACACCTATTTGCCTCGCCAGGAAAACACCGTGTTTGTCTCTGAAACTGACCTCATTAATCGGGTTCAGAAACCCCGTGGTGCTGCCGTCCTGACCAGGCTGGCTGCCCTGGATGTCAGGCTCTTCCGTGTAAGCGAGGAGAAAATAGCTGTAAGGCAGTTGTGGTCAGGCCGCAGCAGTCAGAGGCCTCCACACGCGGTGTAAAGCTGCTTCCTGCTGTCACGGCCCTGCCTTGCGTGGCAGCTCGAGCGCTCTGGGTGCTGGAGGGAGGAAGGGGCTTCTCTTCTCCCCAGATCGAATCGTGGGGCAGCCGTGCTGCCGGCCGGGCCCTCCAGCCCTCTGCAGAGCTGGCGGCGGAGGCACCTGATGTCCAAGCATGGTTTCCAGAGAGAAAAATAACAAAGAATTTGGCTACACGTAACTTGAAGGACAGCCAAGGATGATTTGGATGAGCTCTACCGCTGCTTGCGTGCCCTCAGGGTGGCCTTCCAAGTTTCTCCTCCTCCTCCTGCAGTCGCTGCCCCGCTGAGGGCTGGGAGCTGGGAGCGCTGCCCCCTGCTCGAGCCCCTGGCGCGCGGTGCTGCGGCTTTCCTCGGTGCGAGCCCTGCTGATGGACCTTGTTCTTTTTTTGCTGCTCTTAATTCTTGTGTAATAGAACAAACATTGAATGTTGAAGTGGCCCTCTACAAGAGGGTCAGCTCTTTCACAGCCCTTCTCATTTCTACATCCCTGTGTTCTGCAAGGACAGCTAATTCTGGTTGTCCCCGTTTATCCAAGCGGGCCAAGTGACGTCCCGTGCGCTGTGTCAAAGCGTGTCACGGCCCGAGGAGAGCGCCGGCCTGCCCTTCAGCTGCCTCCTGCCCTCCCTCCTGCTATCCTGCCTCCACGTTTCTATCAGAAAAGCCCTGCGTGGCCAGCCACACTGGGATTAGTTCTCCTTTTAAATGAGCCACTCTAAAAAATTCATGAATCAAGATCGGAAGGCTTATTTTTCAGAAGAAGCCTTCCCTGCAGGAGGCGCAGGCCCCGATGAAACAAACCTCGATCCTCTCAGCATCCTGCAGCCGGCAAACTGCACAAATAGCAAAAACCCACCCGGGGTCGGCGGCCCCCGCGCAGTGCCGGCCCGCAGTGCAGCGCTGCCCACACTCAGCGCTGGCTGTGGTGTGAACAGGACTGGCAGGCTTCTACCCCACAATCAATAGCTGACTCGCGACTGTAATGCATGCACAAAAGTCTATCAAGACTCTTCCTTTATGTAATGCTCAGCATTTTCTCCGCACCTTGGTATCTAGAAGAACGATTAGATACCTAATGCACCTCGCTACAGCAAGCAGCAATGCACCAGGGAATTCACGGAGGAACTCTGACATCATTATCTTGGTAATCATGCTGCCGTGTTTCTTTGCTGTTCTGCAAAAACTAGGGCAGATAAGAGGCAGCCTTTCTAAGGTCTAGCTGGCTTTTCTGAGGTTATAGCCCTTTTACAACACGTTGCCAATGGAGAATGTTTGACTTAAATACAACTTTTTTCCAGATTGCCCTACAAAATATCATAGGCTCCTAATCTGTTTCTCTTTTGTTTTGAGTCTTAAAATGCTTTTTCTGATAATGGATGCTATCATAAGAAAAAAAAAAAAATCCTCCAGAAGTCATCTTGCCTAAGGGGTGAAGAAAAGCATGTAGTGGTTTGTTTTCTTAGGAAAATCAGTCTTTGTTCAGAGAATGAATCAAACATGCAGAGACTTTGGCCTGGATGAGTTAATGGTGCATTTAGCAATAGTTTTATAACGTGCATGATTTCTGATGAGCTACATTGCAAGAAGCGTCCAAAGCTGTGATCTGCAAAAGTAGAACGGTATGTGGTGAGGAAGGTCTGCTTCGGTATCGGTACTGCCTACAGCCAGAAACTCGCTCCCTGGTGACCAGAGCTTGCACACAACTTAAAAACACGTATATGCCGTACATAGCATTGGCTGCTCTGGAAAAACTCCTGCATTTGCCTCAGGAGTGCTTCCCCCCGGTGTTTGCCAGTTGCTGTGTGGCTACGTACGGGCTGGGTCAGCACAGCCAGCTCTGTGGCTGGCGTGGAGGGGCTCGGCTGGCTCCGTGAGGCCACGTGAGATGTATTCCTAACTGGAAAACATCCTTTCTGCCCTCCTCTGTTGAAAACAGTCCTACTGTGAATGTAATACTTTTTCCACAGCACTAGTAAATACAATAATAGGTTGCACATCCAAACCAGCTGCTCATTTATTTTTTTCAACTGCCGCTGAAAAATGTTGTAATTAGGAAAAATCTATAACAAGAAGCACAAACAAATCGAAGTCTGTCATTAGTCAGAATGAGCCTGCTCTCTGCCTTAGCTATGGTTTTATTAAATTAGAATAATGAAGCAGAAGCTATACAAAGAAAAGCAAGCACTTTGGAAAGGTCTGAAATATCTAGCCATCAGTTTGGAAAACACACTTTCAAAATTAAACTTGAAGTTGTAAGCGTTTTAGCTTGCGCTGTTCTAAAACCTCCTTCCGTAAGGCCACAGCAACCATGAAGCCCACATGAAGAAATACCACGTGAAAGGCAAACACAAGTACTGCGTCTTCTGGCACGGTCTGGGTTTAAACCAGGGATGTCGAAGCTGCAGGGGAGGAAGGCGAGAGCGGCCTCCCAAGGAGCCACCCCCGGGCAGAGGAAAGGGGCGAGCAGCCCCTGGAGTCTCAGTGCATGCGGGGCACCGTGACCCGCTTCCTGCCGCGGTTTCTGTGCATTTCGCTGTTCCAACGATCATTTTCTCACATCCGTTTCTTTTAATAACTACCATATGGTATTTTCTCGCTTTCAAAACCAAAACAGAAATGACCTTGCCGTTATGAGCTCCCTGAGCTGGCTGTGCCCTCAGCAAACCACTCCTTTCCCTGTCCCGCCACATTTAGCTGCCGGTTTTCACGCCCTGCATTTTGGCTGGGGCAGCCTCGCTCCTGGCCGAGGGGCTCTGCGGAGAAATTCTGGGCTGTATGAATGCAATGGAAAATGTCCCTGCTGGAAAACCACCTTGGTACAGGAGCACCGGGCAGCCAGCACGCCTGGGACAGCCGTGCTTGCGGGAGGAAGCTCCCGTAAAGGAACTGTGCTGCTTGTTGCTTCAGCCCTAGCCACAAGAAAAACCCCAAACCAGGATAATTGAATATTCATCTTCTATGAACTCTATTAATTCTAGGCCTCATGTTCTGAAGAGCAAAATCGCTGCCATAATTTCATTTCAAAATCTAAAGTAAATAACCACGAGCCTGTCATTTTTTCTGTGCTTTATTTTCACTGAAAGGAAGTTCATCTGCCTGCCTGGTTTCATTATCAAAGGATCGGAGCAACCGCTAGAAGAACTTTTATTTATTTTTACATTTCTGACAAAAGCCTATTAACCCTAGGTGCCACAGCTAACACTGCCAGAGATTTCTTTGTCCCGATTTTAAACATCCTTTTAAAATCCAGCATTAACTTAAACAAGGTAATATAAATTAAATTGTGTGCTTTGGTGCACTGTAGTGCTCTCCTCTTCAAAGGCTCTGACATTTTTTAAACAAGCCCTAAGGAGATGCACTTTAATATTAATCACTGCTAAAAAAAAAAAAAAAAAAAAAAATCATTAAAAAAATCATTTTTAATGCACTGGAGGAAAGCACACCAGTGAAATTAAGTTCAAACAAGTTGGGAAGTGTCACGCAGGATGCCCGCAGTAGTGGGGCAGGTCAGCAGGGGCTGAGGAAAACAGGGGAGGCACCGAGGGCCGAGGTCCTGGCAGCGGCTGGGGGACCCCTCGGTAGCCCCGCGGTGCTCAGGTGCTGGGGCGGCCGCACTGAACGCCTCCCCCGCGTGCGTGCCGTCACCCCCAGACCGTGCTCGTCCCCTGGGAGCGCAGCGGGTTCGGCAGCTGGGAGCTGCTTGCAGGGGTTGTCAGGAGCAGTCGTGATGCTTTCTACTTGCCTTGCTGGAGTCAGGAAGTCTTGGCATCCGGCTTTTTTCTCCCCACCCCTTGCCTTCTCAGCAACGTTTACTACAGCCAACATTGAAGAGAAGTCGTGGAAGAAAAGAAGCCAGGTTTCAAATCCTTTTGGGGGCCTTCTGGGGATCTGTGCCACCTGAACACAAATCCCTTTGGCTTCAGCCCTGAAGATGCTGCTCGTGCAAGACCTGCAGGGATGCAGGGAACACAGCCGCGCGTTCTCTGCTCTGGTGCCGGGGCTGGAGGCCAGCAGCCAGAGGGGCCGTGAGTGCCGCCGTGCCCAGCCCCACCGGCAGGCAGCCCTGCAGCCCCCACCACCACGGCACCGTGCTTACCGGTCATCAGTTACTGCATCAGGCCCTCACACCTTGTATTTGGCCAAGGACTGAGGTTTAAACTGTCTCGGCCTCCAGGAGCACCAACGTCTTCGTGCTATGCTGCGATTTTCTTCCTGCTGAGCAAAGTGCAGCAGGTGTTGTGGCACTGACCTCCCGCTGGGCATCCCACCACACACAGACCGTGTAGGATGGCCGTCCTCACTGAGGTGCTGCAAGATCAGCCTCTGCCACAGCGCAGTGTAAATTTCCCTGACAAATCCTTCGATCTGCTAGCAAGCAGGAGCTGCCGCGTTACTGAGCAAATTCATTTGCAGCTCTAATTCCCGGCTCCGTCCAGCTGAGCACGCCGGTGCGCTCCGGCCCTGCCGCGCTGACAGCCGAGCTGTGCAGGGGGGATCCATTAAATGCTGGGCCTGGAAATAGCTGACCCAGATAACTCGCACATCAAGCTAGCCACCCCAGCACAGATGTGTCACCTCGCCTTTCGAGAGAGGCTGCAAATTGATGGGTTTCCTCCCGCCCTGCCCTTCTGGTTGCCTCCCAAGGTCTGCCTGCAGAGCAGCTCCCGCAGGGAAAAAGTGTCTTGGGGGACCAGGCGGAGAGTGAGCGGGCTGCTGCCTGCCAGTGACAACCTCTTGCTTTGCCCATCAGAGCGGCAGGACCCCGGCGGGCCCATGGGGGAATGCTCCTGACCCGCATCCTGCTGCGCGGCGTCTTGGAGGCAGAGAACAGTGACACTAGCGAGTGTTTTGGGCTGCCAACCCTGGGCTTCCCGGGCCTTGTTCCGCCCTGGGTGAGGCTTATCTCTCACCTCGATCTCGTCACCTCTAACTCCTCACCCCTACCTCCTCTCCTCTACCTCGTCACTCTCAGCAGGCCTGCAGAGCGTCCTGGCAGCAGCTTGCTTGCCAGCGTCATGTCCGGGGGCAGAGGAGCCACCGCTCCCCAGCCTGCCCTGCTCGTCAGACACCTGCCCATCTCATGGCTCTGCACGGCGCTGCGAGCAGCCTGCGGGGCGGCACCAGGCACCTCCAGGCAGCAGCCGTGAAGCGCTGCCGGCAGGGCAGCAGAAGGCAACAGCCCCACGCTGTGCCTAAGGCTTCCCCACACCCAGGGCGTCCTCACCGCGGCCCCCGTGGCACCAGGAACCCCAGGGCAGTGGGGCCGGGGGCTCCTGTTGCTGCGGGACTTGGCAGCTTGTGAGATTTCTGGGACAGCCTGCCAGCCACGTGTTCGCAGGCTTTTCTAGAACTGTGGCCAGTAATTAGACCAGTCGGTTTACATAGAATTAGTCCTGTTCAGTTAACCACAAAATTATGACTTCAGAGATTCAATCTCATTATTTGGCCAGTCAGCTTGGCAAGATGATCGCTATTCTCTCATTACACTACAAAAGCGCTAAGCCTTTGCCCTGGCTGCTATTTTCTCTGCTGCAACCAGGAGCAGGGGCATTTGGCACGGATCCTGCAGCAGGTTCTTTAGCCAAGCACATGAAGCCTCATTAGCACCTGTAGCGGGCAGGTATTTATTTCCATTAAGGCAGCTGGGGGTGCCTTCCTGCCAGGCACAGCACAAGCACGCTGGGAGACAGCGTCCTGCTCGGCCGCCTAGAAAGCTCCTAGAGCCTGGCATCTACTTGACTCTGTCTGCTGAAAGCCACGAGTGAGGCCAGCCCTCAGGCTTGGGATGCCCAGTGTACTGGGGATGGGGACCGCCGTGGAAGGAGCAGAAGGCCTCCCCGGTGCTGGAAAGGGCTGCAGAAGGCCTGCTGTGTGGGGCCCTGACCCCGACCCCCAGCACGGTTAGGCTGTAGGAAAATGGCATCATTTTTCCTCCCCCATATACTGGTGAAAGGGCAGAGGCGTGGGGCAGCTCCGTGTGCTGAAGCCACGCTGACCCCCTGCTTTAACCCCACCTGTGTGCTGTGCCCGGCCGGCAGCATCCCCAGCCCCAAGCCGGGGACCTCAGCACCATCCATCGAGCACTGCAGAGTTTTCCTCTGCCTCCCATCGCTGTCACAAGCCCGTCCTTCAGCCAGCATTCACATCTCCGCAGCTTCCAGCACCACCAAAAGCCATACAAGCCCCAAACCCCACTGAAATGAACTCACTTTATGTTTGCTAACTAGGAACCTGCTCAGTGCCTGTACCACTTGCCCAGCAGCGTCCGACCTCAGTGTCCTGTGTGCAGGCAGGCTGCCAGGCGTGGGGGATGCAGCCCACGAGGGGAAACTGGGGGCACGGGGGGTGATGGTGGGGGCAGAGCCCCGCCTGGCTGTGGCCGGGACACGGGGCAGGCCTGAAGCATGAGCTGGTGTCAGCCTGTGCACCGGGACCGTGCCGACCTACTGCCACGGTGGTTGTTCATACAGACCTCTCTCTGTCTCCCACTGCCATTTTTTCTTCCTTTTCAGTGAATCAGGCTGCAGGAATTGTTTTCCCTGTCTTTGTCACCGTGACTCTCCTCGCTTGGAGATAAGGGGGAGAGCAGCCGGCAGCAACGCCCAGGCTGTCTCAGCGAAGGGACGAGCTCCAGGAATGGTTCGCTGTTCTTCCCCCTCCCAGACACCGGCGACTCAGTCCTCCACGTAAATCCCACGGCAGCACGGCAGTGGCAGGGCTGCCCACCGGCGTGCCCTACACGGCTGAAGCAGTCTGCATTTGCTGCTCGCTCCTATCCCGATTGCTTCCTGCAAAACCACGCAGCTTTGGGAGCGGACCTCTCATTTCCTCAACGTTTACCACGCTGTCACACCAAGATTTGGCAAAAATTACGATGATGTGTGCTGATACAGTTTCTTAACGGTCACAGGTATGGGAAGAAAGAGGCGAGCAGGTGGGTGCAGACTGGGGGCACAATCCAAGTCCCCCCGGCTCCAGAAGCAGCTGAGCCCTCGCTGTCCCGTCCCTAGCACAGGTACGAGGGCAGGAGTGTCCTGGGAGCAGCAGGACGGGGACTGGGCGTGCTGGGGGCAGCCCAGGGCCCCGCAGGCTGGGGGTGCTGCTGCTGGACCCCATTCCTCTCCTGACACCCTGCAGCAAACGGCGCCGTGAGCCGGCCCCGGCACGGCACAGACCCCGCTGCGGCTCTAGGAGGGTGGGCTGTCTGCCCGCACCCATCCGTCTTTGTTCTTGGCTTGATGGTGTTAGGAATCAAAGTGGCAGATAGAAACGCTCAGAGTTTTTTGCCTTTCTATTCACAGGCTCATTATGTTTTTAAGTCAGGGCTGATCTTCCCCCCATTAAATACAAGACATTAAAATCAATCATTAATAACTCTAAAAGGTTTGAGCAACAACAAACATACTCGTGTTTGAACATTAACAGAGGTATTTTTCCTTGACGACGGATTCTTTAAATAAATTCTAGAGATTATAAAACAGATTCTGTATTTCCAATTATTTTTCTCCCGTATATTTTTAGAACAGGCTCCTGAAATAAGCTTCTGAAGCTCCAATTTTGAAAGCCAAAGGTTAATCCCTTAAGAGCTCAATAAACACTCATTACGGGGATGGAAAGCATTAGCGGGTGCAGGCAGGCAGGAGGAGATGAGCCGGCACCAGGCAGTGGCTGCTGGCACTGCTGGCCACCGGCGGGCTGCAGCACGGCCGGGGGGAGCTGACCTGCTCTTCGGGGGGAGAAAAGAGCCCCAGAGTCACCAGAGGGGACGGGAAGTCTGTTTGGTTTGCCTGAACCATCTCAGGGGAGCAGCTCATGGTTTGGCTGGCTCCGAGACTCATTTATCTCCGTCTCCTGGGGGTCTCCATGGCCAACACCAGTTTCCTCTCCCCAGGCATCTCCCGAGCAAGGAGGCGACTCCTGCAATAAAGGCAACAGCAGAAAGGATGAGCACGGAGCAAGGCGCTGCAGCTGTGTGCGGCGGGCAGAGGGGCACGCTGCCTGCTGGGGAGGCACGGGGAGGGACGTGCCCTGGGAACCAGCCCACGGAGCACGGGGAAGGGGATGCTCTGATGGGAGCGCAGATGAACCAGATGCCACGAGACAGACCTGCTCAGGGTGCTGAGCGGGGCGAGGCTCGGCGCAGGGGCCATGCTCACGGCCTCTGCTCTGACCCCGTCTCTGTGTCCTGATGGACTCGGGAAACCTGTCTGTTCTCACCCAGAACACCTCAGAGTAGCTTGCTATTCATGATTCCTGTGATTTTTCTACAGTCAAGGTGCCTATCGTTTTGTAACGACTCAGGTGGAAGCCAGGTGAGTCTGTCTGTAGGCAGGACTTAAATAAGGGAGCTGGGGACTTGGTGACAGAAAAGTCCCCGCAGCCACCACTTCCTACCATAACTGCAGTGCTCCGGCTTTTGTAGCTTAATCTGAAGCTGTGGCTTCAGTGACTGTACATTAAATTAGAAATGGCCTTAGTAATGATTGCCAGGGAATTCGTTATCAGCAAGGCCTGAGCTGGCATTTCTTTTTCCCTTTTGTTACGCCTTTTTTTTTTCCTCCCCCCAGGTACTGATATATCTCTTTTTGATTCCTTACCATCACCTCATTCCTAATTGTCAGTGGGAATTGCCTGATTTTACCTTAAGTAAACACACAGCCAGGACAAAGGAGCCGGGTGGCCGTGTCGGAGGAGCAGCGCTCGGAGAAGGCGATGGAGAGAGAGGCTGCGAGAGGTGGGGAGCGGCAGAATAATGAGAACGGCAGCAATAGCTGGAGGAGGGATGCAAGAGGGCTTGCCAGCCGAGGCATCGGAGCAGATTTACTGCTCAGGGTACTCCGGTCCTGATCGGCTTCAAACCTGTCACAAGAGAGTCCAAAAAGAGAGACTTCCAACACTTAGCTTGAACTCCTGACACTTCTTTGTCGTTACCATGTTTTCACATATTCCCAGAATAAAATGAAATAGCATTTCATTTTAATGGCATCAAGAAAGCTAAAAATGCCCGAATTTCATGATGCAGCAGCACTAAGCTGAATAATTTAGTTTCCATTTCCATGACTGCTGTTTTTGAGGCCTTTCCTTCCCCGGGCTAAGCCCGTTGGACAAGAGCGCAAGGGGGTGCAGGAAGGAGCCTGCGGGGGCCCCGCTCCCAGGGGAGCCTCCTTCTATCCAGATCAGCTAATTTAGAACTGATCGGAAAAGAAAATGTGAGCACAAAACAAAGCAAAGCTGGTGGATGAAAGCTCAGAAGGGCTTCGTTGCATAATTTTTGCTACCAGCAGCGAGTTCACCTGCGCTTCTTTTACATTGCTGTTGTTGCTCCCTCCGATCCATAGACAAAGATTTTCACCTACCACATTATAATTAGTCTCTGATTTTTTAACCTTAGCTTTTACAAAATTTTTCCAGTTTTAAATCTTCTGTCTAGTGTTCCATACACAGTGGGAAAGTTTGGCATCTGAAAATCTTCTGATTTTAGATCTCCTATAATTTTAATGTTGATAAAATTTACTTTAACCAAATAAATGACCTGATCCAAATACCATATAAAAACGTCAAGAAACAATTTTGCCTACTTTTCAACGGGTTTATAAAGAAATACCAAAAGGGAAACTTGACTGAAAATCCAATATTATCATATTTTCTGATATCTGCTAAACATTAGCAGATGATGTTTACCATTGCCATGATTTGCCAGCGATGCAGTTACAGGTGTTTGCTAAATAACATTTGCCTCCCTCTGTTCCAGAGCTGGTACCGGTGCCTGTCGTGCCCCTAAGACACGTGCACCTCCAGAGCAGAGCAGAGCTGAAACTTGCCCAGGGGTAAGAGCTGAGGATGCGTGCGAAAGCTACCTCCGCGTACACCACAGCCAGTCCTCGCAGCACAGCCAGGGTGGGAGGCACAGGGGCTCGGCTGCACGGGGAAATTCGGTCCCGCTGCAGCAGCAGCGTGGATGCGGCGGTGCGCAGGGCTCTGGGGGAGCCACTGGAGCCGAGCAGGGCTGGAAGGAGGCAGCAGAAGCCCAAGGGGACCCTGCTGCCCCCCCGGCTGCCCCTGCAGCGGGGACACCCGCCTCGTGCCCCACCGAGACACGCAGGGCACTTTGCTGCGGCACCTCAGAGCGAGTGCCTCATCCATTCCCCTCGGCACATGAGGCAGCAAGTACTTAACTGAAATACTTAATTTTGTGATCTTCACCGTTTCCTGCCTGTTTGTCTTACGGCCATTTGAGAAAGCTGCGTAATGCGCGTGTTAACGCACTATTAACCTCAGTAGAATTGTCTCTCTTGGCTGGTAGCTGAACAAAAGATCTTTTCTTTTGAGAATAGTAATTTCGATTTAAAATGGCAATGTAGAAAGCAGACAAGATGCTCCCTGCTGTAATTAGAAGATGTTCTCCAGCATCCTATGTTACCTTCAGACTCCGGAAGTGTAGCAGTGCAGCTAGGACTAAGAAGTCACTTCCATTAGCGCCATTTATTGCCGGGCTGGTATCGCAGGGGTATCACAGCAGCAGGGCTGATCGGAAACTATTTGCATTTCCTGAAATACAGAAGGCACTCCAGCGTGGCAGTTTAGTTGTTTCTTCGGTTTATAATTTTAAGAGGGTTTAGTTGGCTTATAATGTTACTACAGGCAAAGAGGGAGAAGGAAGGACATAACTCATCTGTGTGGGAATATAGGAGAGCCGTACTGGGTGTCTGCTGGGCCTTAGGACAAAGCACTCTGATTTCTCTTGCTTTCCTTTCACGACATACCCATTATTGATTATAAAATCATAATATATGATTATAGGGTTATAATCCAGCTATAATCTAACCATAGGTATGAAATTATAATCCTTCATGCTCAACACTGTCATTCTGTCTTCCAAAGTTCACCCACTGTTGGGACTCTGCAGCTCCTTGGGGCTTACATTCTGCTGTGTGCATCTCTCGCTAATTAGCCTGTGAACAGCTTTTGTTTTCAAGACAGCAAAATGTCAGTTCAGATATTAAAAATGCACACAGGCGCACACTCCTCTCGCTGGGGTGGGGGAGAGGAGCTTCCGAGCCTGAGCAGCACGCGCTGGGGTGCGTCTCCTCCAGGACCTGGGACCGCGGGATTTTGTCACCCCCTCGGTAGGGTGACAAAATCCCGTGCCTCCAAGAGCAGCAGGAAGGACGGTGACCTCTGATCCACAGGGACGGCAAGCACGGGGGGCAGAGCAGCAGCGAAGCAGAGATGTTGTTGGCAAAAGCACCAGCTGAGCTTCGGGAACGGCTTCTGCTGGCAGTTTCTGTGAGCAGGGCGGCAGCTCAGCTAAGGCTTGCTTTCAGCCAGCAGTGCATGTCATATCTGCAGCAGACATGCCTGAAAATCCTTATCAGCTCTGGAACTGCCATTTCCCAGGTTTCCTTTCCAAGGAAGGGCACACAAAGGCAGCTGAGGCTTGCAGGGGTGAGCAGGGCCCGAGGCCGTGCCAGGGCTCAGCCGGGGCTGCAGCAGTGTGGGGCTGGGGTCTGTGCCACCCGCTGCCCCTGCCCCAGCTTCTCCGGGCACCTCGCTCGTGTGCTGCTGGCTGCTGCCCTGCTCTGCTCGGGGGAGCTGGGGCTGGAACCACATGGGAGCACAGAAACACCACTTCCTTGCCTGCCTCCAGCCTTCTGCCTCAGTTGGTAACGGCCACAAGTTCCTGTAGGAGGGTAGCAGGAATTGCTCACCCTCAGCACAAAAGCAACTTTCCCCGCACCTATCTGCTCGCCCAAATGTTCCAGATACGTTCACTCACAAGTTCAGGCCATACCTGGGCATTTTCAGCATGTGAAGCTAGAGCTGGCAGGAAACGAGAGACGGTGTAAATAGCCACTGCTAACAATCTGTTTTCTATGTATTTTAAAGTATTTTTAGACAGACAAGGATGAGCGTCCCTTTTTTTGCACAAAGACGCGTTTGCCCGAATCCTTTAAGCCAAAATTTCCCAAGCTCTCAGCTGTGTGCAGGCGGCTGCTCAGAAGTACAGCAGGTAAGGGGAGCCACCAACACGGAGACAAAAAATAACGCCTGGCAAGCACGTCACGCACCGGGGCGGTACGGAGGGCTCGGGACAGCTCAGCCTTCGGGCAGCGCCTGCCCTGGCTGCGGGGCACGCGTGGTGTGTGGGGCAGCCCAGGCACCGCTTGGCCCCTGCCAAGGCAGCAAGGGGGGTCTGAATCCCCAGGGGGTCTCAGGGTTAGGGGGGCTTCTTCCTCAGGAAGGTGAGCGGGTGCTGGCAGCCCCCCCGGTGCCTGTCCTCACCCGCCCCTGTGTGTCTGCATGCACGTTTACCTCTGCCGCAAGCAGGCATTGCAGTGATCTTCTATGGCTCTGAGGCTGGTTCGGGTCCGTTTTTCTTACTGGCGCACTGAAATATTGAAATCCGTGCCGAAGTTTTGCTAACCAAAACCAACAGGTAGCAACAGCTGGATTTATGTCCAGCCCGTTCCCTTCGCACACCCACACGCTGCTATAGTTCAGCATTAATTGGGCTGACTGGGAATTTCCATTTGCTCGCTAGCGTGCTTTCTTCTCTCGTTAGGGATACATCATCCCTTTGAGTTAAATCAGCTGTTAAAAGAACAAAACATTCAGTTTAATGGAAATCAGTGGTATAAAATCCTAGATTTTGCAGAAAGTGCGTTAAGAGGCAAAGCTGGAATGAATTCAGCTTCAGCTATACCAGCTAGAAACCTATTCAGCTACAAAAGCATATGCTGGAGTTATGGAGGAAAAGGTGCTAATGTAACATGTTTTATGGTTGTGCTCCAAAATAAGAACAGATTAGTGATACAAGCAGGAAGACGCTAATTTGCTGGCTGCAGATGAAGTCATGTAACAGTATGGCTGCTAAAAAATAAGCCTTTTTCTTTACTCAGTTAAGAGCTTGGACCTTTAACTGTTGAAGCACTGCAGTCAGGATGTGCACGCTTACACCAGGCCGTAAGATTTCCACTCCCAGCACTGCCAGGCTCTGAAGGGAGGTGCCGGGACATGGGCTGGGGATGAAGCAGGAGGGACAGCGGCTGCCCAGGGCAGCGGCAGTGTCCTCGGCAGGCCCGTGGTGCCGAGGGAGCAGCAGAGGAGGGAGTGACACCGCCCTGTGCTTGCCTCCCTCTTGCCCCTGGCTGGTGGAAGAGGGGAAAAGTATCGAAGGCAGAGCTACCAGGTGAGGTGGGCAACGCTCAGCAAAGAGCCAGGTATCGAGCCGCTGCATTAACTGGGGCGTATACAAGGAAAAGGGAAGCCTGGATGAAGCAGGAGCAATAAAGGAGGCAAGAATGCGGAGGATTTAAAAAATGTGCAGAGAAGGGAAACATCTCTTCCCACTGTTCTGAGGAAGGACAAGTGTTGTTCTGGGAAGATGCTGCTGCTGGTGGCACGTGGCAGCACCTGGCTGGCTGCTGGCACAGGTTCCCAGCCAGGAGAAGCCAGAGCCATGCGCGGGCACCCTGAGGGTGCCACCAAAAGCTGTGGGGCAGGCGGCAGTGCGATGCTCATACACATGTGAGCAGCACCCTTGCATCGCTGTAGTGCCCGCCCTCCAGATAAGCAACTGAAAAATGAGGGGGCACACAATAAGAAGTTACAGGGATGAGGCCGGTATCTTAGAAAATCCTGCCCTGGCATAGAAAAGACACTGCAGACTCTCAGACCAGATCGTAAGTGTGAGCTTGGAGTCTTTAGTAATGGATCAACAGAGCTGTAGCCGAGTGATGTGAAGCAACATGACTGGTGGAGATTCCCTTTGACCTTCAGATTATTTATATTCTTCCTTAACATGCGTACCGGCCCTCCAAGAGCATCACACCAGCACAGGTGGCCCTCTCGGCACAAGCTGTGACCTCGTGCTGGAGCAGACGGCGCCCATCCTGCCCCGGCCAACACAGCGCTGGAGCTGGAAGCCTGGTGTCGGTGTAACCGCTGCCCCGGGTGCCTGGGCAGAGCGGGACACGCGAGCACACGCTGCCACCTCTCCTGAGCATCCCCACGCTGGTGACTTCGTGGTTCTCAGGGTCTCGTGTGAACAAACCACAGCCCCTTCCACAGCTCTGCTCACAAGCCTTATCCAAGAGAAGGCTGAAAGGCACTTGGATCAGGTCTCTAAGTACCCCAGGAGAACAAATGCCGGGCTCCTTGGGGCACAGCAGTGCGGACACAGGGGCTGGTGGTGCAGCGGGCAGGCACCAGCAGCCGCCCCTGCCCCGGCTGGCGGTGGGCAGCGCTCTGGCACTGACCTTTCGGCTCCGCCGCCTGGCTTTGCGGCGCTGCTCAGCTCACAGCAGCAGGCAGGCTGCAGTTCGTGGTGCGTGTTTACTGATGCTATCAGTGCTGCTTCAGCATGACTCAAAATGTTCTCAAGACAGAATTCGAGAGCTGCCAAAAGAAGTGAGGCGTTAGCAATGGGCCTAACGAAATCACTAATGAAATAACAATTGCAAAGTGAAAGCTAAACTGAAGGACCTCTTGTGCGCTAATAGCATTGCTTTGTTTGTTCTATTTCATTTTTTTTTACACGATAATCCAAGTCCTTTATTCAAATAAACTCTGGTTTTGGCCATGCAGCTGATTCTCCGGGGAGCAAGATGTTTTTATAAATGAGCACTGTGGGCTTGATACTGTTATACTGTGCTCCTCGCATGTCTGCTCCGTGGGCTGGGCGCTTTCTCTTGCAGCAATGCTGTGGCTGAGGAGTAATTTTTGTTAGCACTTTAAAATCCTAGAGGGCACCACTGAACAGTTTAGCAAACTGGACATTTTTTTTATTTATTTATTTATTTTTTTTTCCAGTCCGTGCTTTACAGGTGCTGCTGTCCTTGCCTCAGTCCCTCCCTAGCTTTCCTTTCTCTTCCTATTCAATTGTATTAAAACTAAAAATAATCTTCACAGAAAATGTGCAGCTAGTGGATGAGCACAAAAAGAAAAAATGAATGTGTAAGAAGAAAAGGTCTTATTATTACTAAATCTAAGAAGTTGCTTCAAAGCTGTAGTCTGCGTAACTTGGCCCCGAGTAAATGCCAACTTGGCGACTCCATCTGCAGCCACTTGCATATTCCTACAGGGGCACAATGCGCAGCTGATTTCCCAATTAAGCTCGCTCGACAAAGTAGTTTTATAATTCAGGCAGACTCAAAAGTTTGAGAAAGGAATACATATTCATGAGGCACCAACAGCCCTCCGTCTAAGGCGCAGCTTTCAGCTGGGCGCAGACACCGGCTCGAGGCGCCGCTCGCCGCCCGCCGGCGGAGGGCCGGAGCCAGCAGGTTGCCACCGGCCGGACCCCCCCGCGGCTCCAGGGAGCCGCTGCCCCCCGCAGCACCGGGCACCGGGGGCTCGGCGAGGCCGGGCCCACCCGCGATCGTGCCCCGCGTGGGTGGGCGGCGGGAGGGGTGCCGGGGGGGTGGTCTATCTGTCCCGGGGAGGGGGTCTGCCTGCCCGGGGCTGGGTCTGTCTGCCCGGGGGTGGGTCGGTCTGCCCGGGAGGAGGGTCCCCGGGCGGCCCCGGCCCCGGCAGGGCGAGGGCGGGGAGCGGCCCCGAGCGCCGCCCGGCTGCGGGCGAGGGCGGTG
>NC_048901.1:25071818-25077332 GCF_011077185.1 Oxyura jamaicensis | reverse complement strand
GGGGGGGAGCGGAGCGGGGCGGAGGAGCGCGGGCGGAGCGGCGGTGCCCCCGTCCCCCGGTTCCCCTGGCGGCGCCCAGCCCCGGTACCGCCGCCCGGAGCTGCGCCGCGTCCCGGGGCCGCCGCCGCCGTGCTGTCGGCGCTCGCCCTGTCCCATCCCGTCCCGTCCCATCCCGTCCCGTCCCGTCCCGTCCCGTCCAGCCCTGCCGTGTCGAGCCGTGCCGAGCCGAGCCGAGCCGTGCCGTGCTGAGCTGAACCGTGGCCGCGGCGGGCAGGGGGCGCCCCCCCCGGGCGGGGCGCGGAGCCCAGCGCCCAGCCGCACGCCTGGGCTCCCGGGCTGGGAGCGCTCGGAGGGCGGCCCGGCAGCCCGTGCATCCCGTCAGGCTCCCTTTGCGCTTGTGTCGCTGTCTTTCAGATGCGCTGCTGGCCTTGTAGAGACTTTGCTGCTTCACCTCAGGCTGATGTGACCCTGCTGGAAAGATCATGACCGAAGCCCTCATCTCTGCTGCTTTGAATGGAACTGAACCCAACCTGTTGTCCGGCAGCGGCTGGTCGGCGGGAAATGCCACCACCAAGTGCTCCCTGACCAAAACCGGCTTCCAGTTCTACTACCTGCCCACCGTCTACATTCTAGTCTTTATCACTGGATTTCTGGGAAACAGCGTGGCGATCTGGATGTTTGTCTTCCACATGAGGCCTTGGAGCGGCATCTCGGTTTACATGTTCAACCTGGCGTTGGCCGACTTCTTGTATGTCTTGACGCTGCCCGCCCTCATCTTTTACTACTTCAATAAAACCGACTGGATCTTCGGGGATATCATGTGCAAACTGCAGAGGTTCATTTTCCACGTGAACCTTTACGGCAGTATTTTGTTTCTAACGTGCATCAGCGTTCACAGGTACACGGGCGTCGTGCACCCCCTGAAGTCGCTGGGGAGGCTGAAGAAGAAGAACGCCGTTTACATCAGCACCCTGGTCTGGGTCATCGTGGTGGCTGTGATTTCGCCGATACTCTTCTACTCGGGAACGGGGATAAGGAGAAATAAAACCATTACGTGCTACGACACCACGACTGATGATTACCTGAGAAGTTACTTCATTTACAGCATGTGCACCACGGTGTTTATGTTCTGCATCCCCTTCATAGTGATTCTTGGCTGTTACGGACTAATTGTGAAAGCTTTGATTTACAAAGATTTGGACAACTCTCCTCTTAGGAGGAAGTCGATTTACCTGGTTATTATTGTGTTGACAGTCTTTGCTGTGTCATATCTTCCCTTCCACGTGATGAAGACCTTAAATCTAAGAGCCAGAGTGGATTTTCAGACTCCACAAATGTGTGCCTTCAACGATAAGGTTTATGCCACTTACCAAGTGACGAGGGGTCTGGCCAGCCTCAACAGCTGTGTAGACCCCATTCTTTATTTCCTGGCAGGTGACACCTTTCGAAGGCGGCTTTCCAGGGCAACCAGGAAATCATCCCGAAGAAGTGAACACAACGTGCAGTCCAAAAGTGAGGAAATGACTCTCAATATTTTATCAGAGTATAAGCAGAATGGAGATACGAGTTTGTGAATTAACGCGAAAGATTTGGGAACGGTTTGCGAAAATCCTCCACTTTGACAGAGTAGGACACGATAGTGCTACAAGTGTGCGAGGAAAATTTATCACTCTCTCAAACTCATTTTAGATAAAGCCTCTTTTTCTGATCTTAGAAAAACTTAACAAAGTGGAAGAACTTTAATCTTAATGGAGAATAACATGTCAAAATTCAGCTTTCCTTCTCCTTACAATGTTCTCGTTTCTTTCTGACTTGTGTCAGATAAAGTAAAATGAAGTAAATCCCCTAAAGGAAGAAAGCAATCAAAGTGCTTCTGTTTCAATGACTTAGGCTCCCACACTCAAAGCGATCTTCATTAGCCTCCCTTTAAAAATAGAAAATAAAAGTAAGAAAGAGCAGCATCTTCTCTTCTGATGCTCAGTCCACATACTGAGCCTCGGTGCTGTCCTTTCGCTCGCTTGCCATTGTAAACAAGTGTGTAAATCAAGGTCCTGGTGCCGCTGTCACACCTTTACGGTTTCATTATTTCTTCATCTTCTTCTAGTGTTGATAATTATTTGGTAGTTTGGTAACGTTTATGATTCAGTCTTCGAATGCCAGCGTGTTACAAAAGATAGGCTTACCGACGTGTGTGCATGATTATGCTTTCAGTTCACGGCGGCTGCCCGTGGCAGACGCGGCACCCGCAGCAGACCGCCGCGCGGGCGGATGGGTGGCTCTGGGAGCCGCTGCAGGCACCTGCCTCGCGCCCGCGGGCAGCGGTGCGCTTCGTGAGCTGCTGCTGGTGCACGGTGTGCGCAGAGGGGCCCGCGGCCTGATCCTGCCCGGCGGGGGTGCTGCAGCCCCTGCCCTTGGCTGCTCGTGGTGGCGGTCGTCCTGCAGGTCCTTGCGGGTGGAGCGCCAGAAACGTGTCTGCAGACACTGGCCGTGCCTTGTAGAGGAGTGGAACTACGTTATCTGAGTTACCTGCGTTTTCTTTTGGTGCAAGAATATTTCTGTTCCTGGCAATCTTTACAGAGAACATGAAAGTTGTTTCCCAAGAATATAACTATAAAAACCGATATATACACGGTTTATAATATATATATGTATAAATAATTGGGAGGGAATTAATTTTTTGGTATTGTGACAAATTACTGTATTAACAAGATGTTGCAATATACTACAGACTAAATCCACCCGTTTATTGTATATCTTCTCCAAATGTGGAATAGGTCATCTAAAATTAGTCAAGCTGAAACGTTGTGTAATACAAGAGCTAGTGATCAGAGCACAGATGAAACCTTACATGGGCAGTCATTCATTTCTCGTATTTTTAAGAAATGTGTTTGAAAATATTGTGTGTTAAAAGCAGTATGAAGGCATGCTTTAAATGGTAAATTTAGTGTACAAAATTAAGTTCTGTGTAATCCTAGGGGTGATTTAAGCAGATCCTCATTCATCCAGTCTTCATAGTAAGAGTAAAATATTTATATTTTGCTTACTAATTTTCAGTGGTTGGTAACAAACAGGAGTAGCCCTCGTTACTTTTTGACATCGTTGTAAAGCAGCTTCTGTTCAGACATACAGCTTCTTAATCTGCAAAATCCCTATTTATTGAACTTATTTATTAGAAAACTAAATGTAAAGTATGTAAAGTGTGGTTCTCCGTGTTCATATTCAGAATTGGGCATTAATGGAAAATTTAACAGCATGTTTAAATCACTGTATTACTGTGTCTTCTAACAGAACATCTTTATAATAAACTCAATTCCACCCTGACTATTCACTCTTGATATATAACCTAGAGATAAATTAAACTGCTAATATATAGCCTAGAGATAAATTAAACTACTGCTTAGGAAGCATAGCTTCTTGAAGCAATGTTAAGATCCCATTTAGCACTGTAAGATGAAAAATGGAGAGAGTGAAAAAATCCCAACCAAGGGTCAATTGCTAATTAATCCCTACTGACAAAACACTGTAGAATAGCACAGCCTATTTATATCACCAGAGAATGAGACTGATTCAGAATAAATGACTTATTCTATTATGTGATTATTTGAGACTTCATTCAGCCGAGGCACGTCTTGTTTAGAATGGCAGATGAATTAAGCAGAGGGAGCACATTAAAATATGATATGCTCTGGATCTGCTTCTCTAGGTTTAAAATTGTATTCATGGCCCAGAGTTTTGTAGTCTATTTCTCTTTTTTTTTTTTTCTTTCAGTTAGGAAATAAAATGTTCCACCAAGTCATATCCAAAAAAAGGTCCTAAATGCAGAGATGCAGCAGAACTAAAGCCTTGCACCCAGGTTGGTCCTTCTGTAGTTACTCACAGTCTTTTTGTAGTATGCCTCTCTAATATGGCAAAGTTGGCTGGCTGTTACGCTGTGTATAATTCAAGTGCAACCAAATTGTACAAGCCCAGGTATCCCGGGTTTGGCATGCTGCTGGAGAAACCCACCTGTCTGCACAGGTAGCCTGCTAGGGAAGATCCCCCCGAGCTGCAAACGGCCGTACCTTCCCTGCAGATCTGGGTCTTGAGCACCCGGGGTGCATTTTGTGTGCTCATCCTGAAGCAGCTGTAAATCTCTCTGCTTCATCTTGCCTCACTGAAGAGGACTCTGCCATTGGCCTGGTGTGGTTACCCGGTTCGTTGCTGAGGTCTGTGCTGATATTTTATTTAACAGAGACCTTTTTTACTGCTGAGCAGCAAGGGCAGGCAGCTTCCTGCAGTATCTTCTCCTCACAGAGGTGTGCGGGAGCCTCCCGCTGCCCCCGAGAAGGATCGTTAAACACAGTTTACACACACGGTTCGTTTCCCTTCTTTTAGGTCCTGTGACCTGCAGAGCTAACCCCTCGAACCGCATCCTGCTCCCATGCGGCTCCCAGATGCGTGCACACCGAGGTGCCACAGCCAGCACTGAGACCAGCTGGAACCTGAGGCTGATCCTCACAATCTCATGTAGCTCCTGCTTTTTTTTTTTTTTTTTAAGCGCTGCTGTTTTTGAAGTAGGGTAGTCAGAGACTGCACAATCACACCCAATTCGTATCTCCTCCCGCCTGGCTGCTTCTTACCTGCAGCACCACGGAATCGCATGCGTTGGGCTGTCACAGCGGCAGGGAGGTGCTCGGGCATGGGGGACACCACTGGGACAAAAACCAAGGCAGTGTGCTGGCTGCAGCCATGGGCTCCAGGGGAACCTGGCAAGTCTGTTGTTAAATATTTCCCTTTTGGTACTTATCCTTACTACAGTAATGAAAAACAATCCGTCCATGGACATCCGTTTGGTTATTTGTGATGGGAATCATTGAGGAAGCCTTTCCCTAAGCCGCTTTACTGAAGTTCCTTTCTGACCTATCTGATGTGCAAAGACTATGCAATCTCAATTACAGCCTGTGGGCTTTGGCTGGCATTGTTAATTAATAAGCAATGATGATAACGGGCTGTGTTAGTGGGAGCCAGATTCAGCTCACCAACTCACTACAAGACCACCTAAAAGCTCCACCTTCCCTCATTGTGCTGCATCAGCCTTTGACTAGCAAATGAAATCAAACATTTCGTGATTTCATGATTATGCCTTTAACCTATTTTTCCTCTGTGTCAGTTTAGGAATCTTTTAATAAATACAAGTCATTCACTGAAGACGCCAAAAGAAGTTTGAGGTAAATAGTTATTTACAAGCTTAAAACCTACCAAAGCATTCTACCATGATCCACACAGAAACAAATTGTTATTCATTGACTATATTTTGCTTCCTACAGCTCATGGGGTTAATTTTTTTTCTCATTTCTGCCCATTAACGCCCACATACTGTAATCTTTAATACAAAATGAAAACAGTATGAAACCTACACATGATCTGCTGTCAGTTCAGAGATTTTCGTAACATAACATCTAGGATTTGAAGGTCCCTTCCAACCGAACTATTCTATTCTATTCTATTCTATTCTATTCTATTCTATTCTATTCT
>NC_048901.1:25031263-25071808 GCF_011077185.1 Oxyura jamaicensis | reverse complement strand
CTATTCTATTCTATTCTATTCTATTCTATTCTATTCTATTCTATTCTATTCTATTCTATTCTATTCTATTCTATTCTATTCTATTCTATTCTATTCTAATTTGTTTTGAATCCACTTCATACGATACAAAATAAATGAAATCACAATCAATAGTAACTTAACTGGGGCTGCTTCGAGCAGACGGCACCGAGCGGCCTGCCAAGCTGCCTCGCAGCCCCTGTCCCGCGGTGCTGTGGCACGGAGCGATGAGAATCTGCGGACAACTGCCGCTGCTTAAGGAGGGGATTCCACAGGCACCAGACCGCAGGCTTCCTGTTTATGTCCAAGGACAGAAATGAAGATTTGTTTTCATAGTGTCAGCCCACAGAATAAACCCTCGGTCTCGCTGTGAGCCCAGCAGAAGGGGTCATTCCGGGCCTTCCTGTGCCTGGCATCCCGCTCCCCTTCTTCCTGGCACACAGGGACAGGGCAGGGGGCTGTGAGGCTGAGGGTCCCCTCCAGAAGGACTTCCTGCTGGAGCGGCCGGCTCCTCGCATGCCCCACGGTTGCAGGGCTGAGTCCAGAGCAGGCTGAGCACAACTCGCTTTTCTTGTGAGCTCCAGTCCCTCCAAAACTCAGGAAGAATGCTTTATGCAAAGCGTCTGCTCTTTCCCAGTGTCAGAGGAGGAAAGCCCTACCTGACCAGCAAGGTGTGTAACAGTTAAACAGGCTGGCCCCAGGGGTGGCAGGAGACAGCAAACCCTGCTAATCGCCTCGCCGGGATGTTTTTTCCCGTTACTATTTTCTGTCTCCAGATCAGGCCAGAACTAAGATTAATAGAGTGACACGTCCTAAAACGGATATTGCTTATTCCTGTGATAAGCTCACTTTTCCAAGTCTATGCACTTGTACTTGTTGGTTAGCCTTGTGCAGATTTTGAAGGAAGCTTCAGGCTGAAGTTCTTTCTATTTGAATATGAAAAAGGTTTTCAGAGTTCCTGAGCAGGAAGTCCTGATGACCTCCAGTAGCAGCTATGGGAAGCACAGCACCGATGGGGGCCCACTGCTCACCAACAGTGCGTGTACCGAGCTCGCAGCCCCTCCAGGGCACAGCCACCTTTGAAAACACAGCAAATTGCCCCTCGTGAAAACACAGCTAATTGCCCAGACTGACCCAGTTAACCAGCAGCTGAGGCAGAACAAGGGCCATGGGAGAGGCCGCCGCAGCCCCCCGGCGCGGGCTGGGTCTTGTGGGCACTGGGGCTGCAGGGGCGAAGCTGCGGGAGGCGATTCTGGGCCTGGGGCAGCTGGCGGAGACCTGCGCTGAAAGCCTTCAGAAAGGCTTAAACAGCGTCGTGTCACCCCACTGAAACTTGTTACTTCTAACTCCAAGTCCTTGGAACATAATCAGAATCTACTACTGAAAAATATTTCTGGAGTCGAATTGTATTGGCACAATAATTGCAAACACTTTGGAGACATGCACCTTGTGAATTAAGGCCACTGCGTATTTTGTGACTATGAATTACAGGGTGTTTCAAGGATATATCTGAAAATGTTTATTTTTCTCTTGTACTGTGGTTTCTATATTGTTAAGTTCCATTTTTGTGTAAATATTAGTGAAAATTGACTTTGCAATATCTGCAGAGACGGTGTTACTTGGTATTTCAGCTTCTCAGGTTATGTAACTGCTTTAATTAAATACTAGTAAAAAAATCCCCTTATTTGTATGTAGTTTTAATGAATAAGAAGGTTTTGGGTTTTAATCAAGCACAGGTTTGTTTGCACGTACATTTGGTGTTAGGCATGGCTTTTGAAGTTGTAACTATTTTTAGTGACAGCAGAGCTGCAGCCGCAGAGTTACTGGCACTGTACCTAGCAACCTTCGTTGGAACAGGCACCAATAAAATTCTGAAACACTTTTCCTGCCTTTTGTGTTATTGCGGTTAATTCACATTTCTAGGTGATTCTTCAGACAGCGATACGCGGTTAAAAATAGATAACAAAAGGCTTACAAAATGCGTCCATTTCAAGGCCCCGCGAGGAAGCGGCCCGGCCAAGCCAAGAGCCCTCGGGTAGGCCGCGCGGTGCCGAGCCCTGGCGGCGGGGCAGGGGCACCGAGCATGGCTCTGCTGAGGCCTGGGGCTGCTTCCCACTCACACCAGGCCCCGCCGTCATTTCCAGTTTGGCCGGGACGAAACCAGTTCCAGCTCCCTGTCCCTGCCCTCCCTGCCTGCTCCCTCTCGGCCTCGGGTATGTGTGGCTCCGGGACTGCCCGTGGCTGCAGCCTTCCCCGGCAGGCGGTAGCGCATCACCGACCCCGCACAGATGAAGAGCTGCATCTGTCTTTGCAGAGACTTTTCTTCCTCTTTGGCACTGGTTGCAGCATGCTGATTTTGTTGCAGGGAAGAAGGAGGGACTGCTCCTTTCCAAATGGCTTGACATTTAAAAAATGACTGAAATGTTTAACCTCCTCTTTTATCCGTACCTAGTCAGACAGTACAGTGTCAGAGCTGGGGGCCCCCCACTGCACCCGCTGCTGGGGCTGTGCTGCAGGGACGGGGATCCACGGCCTCCGTGGAGTGCTGATGTTGGACCACCCTCACTGTAAGAAAACATTTTCTTGTGTTTCACTGGTATTTCCAGTGCTTGCAGGAATTGGCAAGGTCCCCCCATGCCCGACACTCTCCGGGCCGGGCAGCCCCAGCGCTCAGCCCCCACCATGCCAGGTGCCCCCGTCCCAGCAGCAGCCCCATGGCCCCGTGCTGCACTTGCTCCGTGTGCCCGTGTCTGTGCTGTACTGGGAGCTCAGTGCTCACGGTGCCTGGGGGACCCCCCCCCGGGACCCCCGTCTGGACCCAGACCTGCCCCACACCCCCAACCCCAGCCCTCCAGCATGGCTGTGGGTCTGAGCGTGAACGACACGGCGTGGCCGGGTGCTGGCGAGGCTGAAGCTAGCGCGGCTGCTGGCAGGGATGTAAATCCCTGAGGCTTTGCAGGATGCTGTGGCAGCTGAGTGTGGGTGTTGCAAATGCCATCAGTGCCTCGACATAAGGCACCAGGAGGACGGCAGGGCGCTGGGGGTGTTTGTAGGCACGGGGTGGGGTCGCACGTCCGCACAGGGCTCCTGCAGCAGTCACCCACCTCGAGCACCGACCGGTTCACACCTCTCTTTGTGAGACACCACTGCGGCCCTCCTGGTCCCCCAGGAAACATTTCGAGTCGGTCCTGCCCCTGCCTCCCCTTCAGGCAGGTCGGCTGGTGGTCCTGCAGAGCAGAACCTGAGCAGCAGCAGAAGAAACCACAGGGAGAAGCCAGGCACACAGGGAAGTTTGCTGAAAATCAGATTTTCTGTTGCCTGTAAAAAACGTCAACATTGTGAAAACAACTTTATGCTGTATTTAAACTTCCCAGCCCTGCAGCCGCGGGTGGAACCTCGCTCACGTGGTCTCTCCTTCTGGCCGCCAGCTGGGAGAAGCTTCGGGGTTATACGCAGCTTGGTACCAAGTATTATGCTAGTATTATTTTTAATTTCATAATTAAAGAGCACTTTTAAGAAACCATGCAAAGTTAACTCTTTGCAGGCAACTTGCATGGTAGAATTTTAGTATCCTAAGTATAAGTTCCAGGGAAGTATGGTTATACAAGGAAGATAGGTTAATGTGGCACTGTAGAGGAGAGATGATTTATGTCTGATGTCACTGGCCGTTTATTACGGGAGATTCATTGAACGACACCGCCATTACAAGAGGCCGCTGACACTTCTTTAAAGCCTCCAAATTGCCATCCCAGGAAAGCCTGGTGTCAGCACTGCTGTGGTGGCCAGAAATAACCTGGTGCTGGGCCAGCCCCTCCTGCACCTACAGCGAGCGGGCCGCAGACGTGTCCCTGTGTGGCTCTGGGGTGCTGCTGGAGTTGGTGGGGTGGGAGCTGGGGAGCCAGGCTTCATTTCTCCCCCTTAAAGGCTTTGCCCAGCATCGCACCATGCATGGCGAGGTGTCTGTGGGGGCTGCCCCCTGCGCAGGCGGGTGCCGCTTGTGGTGCTGCAGACACCCGATTTGGGTCACCCACCACACTGGGAAATGTTTTTCTGCTCTGAGAAAGCTTCGCCAGGACTGAGAAACCCCTCCTGGAACAGCATGGCCTTCAAAAACATGAATTGGTTCAAAGTGAAGTAATGCAGATTTTATCACAGCCTACGGACACACCAGTACATCCCACGTAACCAGCACCGGCACTAAATGGTGTGACTTTGTTCCTGCCCCAGAAGAGGTGCAGACCGGTGACCCTTAGTGCCGCAGAGCACACGCAGCACGGCACGGGAAGCGCGCACAGCTTTGGCAGCAAACGTGACACCAGCACTGGCAAAGTCTATAAAAGCCCAGCAAAAATAATAATCCACTTTGCTATAGGGAGGAAACGCATGTCAGTTTACAAAGCTGCAAAGGAATGACAAACCACCAAACCCTTGGGGCACTGCTTGTACGAGCTCCTCAGACGCTGGTGCCTGGAGGTGCCGCAGGAGGTGGCGGGGCCGGTCGGAGCCTGCTGTGAGGGCCTGGGCTGTGCCGGCAAGAGGCAGGGACCATGGCAGCGCTGGGCGTGCAGTCGGGTAATTATTTCCTCCCAGCAACCCCTCGTTGCCTGTATTCTATTCTATTAATCCCGTCACTGGAACACACACCTCCACGGAGCTGCTTGGGGCAGCAGCACGAGCTGTTAAAGGGTATGACTGTCCCCATTCCAGCCCTGTCCCCGTTCCCGTCCCCAGCCCCTTTCCCACTCCATCCCACCCCGAGTGCCGGCCCCGTGCAGGGCTGAGAGCAGTGCCTGGGACACAGGGCAGGATGGGCTTTGCCTCCTCCTGTCCCACTCCCCGGCACGTCCGGGGCAGGGGCTGCACCAGGCCCGGGTGAGGAAGCGCTGCGGGTGTGCACATAAAAGATGAAAAATGGACTGGAAGGCTTTCTGTAGAAATTACCCTCGTGGCAACAACAGCCAGGCCAGATAGAAGCAGCGTGGCCAGGCTCTGCCTGCACTTCCTTCTGGGCTGCAGCTTTCATCCGCCCCAGAAATGTGTCGGGACACGTTTGGCACAAGAGGAGAAGTAAGTTGTTGTTTAACATTCTGTGTATCACTGAGCTGTGGCACTGATGCTTCCTGCAAAAAATATCTGCAAGCGCGGCAAAGCTGTTTGATATTACAGGCCTTATTTAAACCAGCATTTAGATAGTAAAAACAGTCTCATTTCCCTCCATCCACACATACTGGCTACCCATTAACATTCCTTCTCATGCTCTTGCACGAAGACTAATTTTGGCAAGAGACGCTCTTGCCCTAGATTTTTCAAAGACTGCTTGTTTTAAAACAAAGTCGTCCGGGGAAGGGTGAGAGCTGGGGAGGGGCTGCGCCCCCGCCCTGCCTGCCCCGGCCCCCCCACGGCCCCAGCACCGCGACCCCCGCGGGCATGGTGAGAGCCTGGGGCCTCAGCCCAGGGAGGGAGCTGGGGCCAGGCAGGAGTTTCTGCTCGGAGCAGTGGGAAAAAGAAGGATTCAAAGGCTGCCGTTGACATTTACATGCTAAAAATAAAGCTCCCAGTGTTGAACGCTTTCAAAAAAAAATTATGCCAATATTCATATATTACTTAAGGGACTCGATTCAGAGTAGAAGCTCCAGTTTCATAAGCCTGCTCTTGCTGTCAGAAAATCACCAAAATGATCTTTTACTTCTCAGGTTGTTTCCTTTAGGCACTGGGCAAAATGTCACTGACAGCGAGAACCGAGCACAGGGAAATCAGAGGAAGAGCGACCTGCGAGTGACCAGCGCAGCAACACGGAAAGAGGTGTAACGAGACCAGGGAGGCACATCAACAGCTAAACCCTCACTTCAAGCAGATGGGAAAGACTGACTTGAGTGTTTGGATGGGATTCAATGAAAATGTTCTCTAGCCTTCCCTTTCTGCATGGGGAATAAATCTGCAAAGAAAAACATTTCTCTGTGCTGTTTGCTGGCAGGACTGGCATTATACCCGTGATATCTAGCATTGCTGCGGCCAGCTTCCTATGTGTTTGTTGAGAAGTACCCTGAAAACTTTCTCTGCCTGGCTGTAGGCACATCAGCCGGCTTCTCGAAGCTAACAGACGCGGATGCCATTTAACCGCCGTTCCCCAGGTAGCTGCTGTGCCATCAGCTGTCTTCAGGGCATGCACGGAGGGAAGCAGACTGGCATTTTCAGGTGGCAGACCCCAGGTGGCAGGGCGCTGTACAGGATGGCTCCGTGAGGGATGCTGCCTGCCAAGCCCGTGGTTGTTCCCTCATTGTGCCGAGGGGCGGCCGGCGAGGAGCTTCGCCACCCGCGCAGCCCCAGCCCCAGCCCCATGCCTCCCCAGCCGGGCTGGCCGGGGGCTCTGCTGGTTTAGGCTCTCCTGCAGCTGATCCTGGAGGGATGACTCAGCCCTAAGTATAGTTATCTGCACCCGAAATAGAGCCGAGCCGTGTTCAGATCCCCAGCTGGTGCTGTGCGTGTCAGCCCTGCGACTGCTCGTAAATCAGCGAGCTGGAGGTGCAGAGCGGGGCCGGGCACCCGCGGGCACAGGTGGCCACTGGCCGTGGGTCAGCCAAAACCACCGCTGGGCCGGGGGCTGGAAGCGAAACCGCACGATGCACGGCTTCCCTGCCAGCGTGCCACGGCTACTTCATGCTTTTATAGAAACAAAAGCTCTCGGTTGCTGCTCTTCTTAATCAGTTAATACTAACCAGAGAGCTTATGAATAGGATCGGTTTACACTGGGTCTAAAAATATCCCCCCAGCTACATTGCGGCACACACATATAGACCTGTGTGTATAAATACGTGCGTGTACGTATACACAAGTTCTGAGAGCCAAAGGTGATTTATGCTCTTTTTCCACTTTGACTGACCCATTACAAATTGCTTATTGCAATCCGAGCCTCCCAGGGCGAGCAGTTTTACTCCTCTCACCTCAGTTCCTCGCCGTGCCATTTGAAAGGCGCTGTGGACATTCACTGACACCACTTGTGTGGACGCAGAGGGGGTGCCCGGGCCGAGGGGACCCCGAGCCCAGGCCCAGCATCCCAGAGGGACAGGACGGGGCCGCCCGTGCCCCTCGGCTGAGCCCCATCGCAGGCACCATGGCAGCGAGGAGCTGTGCTCCAAGGGCTCCGATTTGCCTCCCAGACTGAGTTGTTTAAAACATCAAGCAATATTTTGCTTCCCAGAATAAGACAAACCAATTAATTTTTGACAGGGTTTACCCTAGCAAACACCAGAAATCAATTTGCACGTTGTGAAGTGCTCCTGAAACCTTTCAGGGGAACAAAGCTCCTGGGGTGTGTGGAGGGGAGCTGGATGCGCTCTGGTGCTCTCCTCCCGTGTGGCTTTGTTATGCCTAATGACAGAGATTGAATGAAAACCTGAGGCTTAATTACTGCACAGTGACTAACCTGGCTGTCATCGCTACCTGTAATCAAGTGCCAGATGTAAGGCTGGGAGTCTTGGCGGCTCCTGGGGCACGCAGCTGGGTGGTGAGGCAGGGGCAGAGCCGTGTCCCGGTGCCGCAGGGATGGGTCCAGCACCACCTCCACCAGCAGCAGAGCTGGTGGGAGCGGGTGGGATGGGGCGGGACGGGGACCCGGCGGGGTGCAGCCCCCCACATCGGGGTGCACACAGCGCCCACAGGAACATCACTCAAGAGGCAGCAGCTGGATGGCTGTACCCAAAAATAAAACAGCCAATTGATTTCACCATGGCAAAGTGCAGTGAATTTCAAATTTTCTGCAGTTTTTCTGTTTTCTGCAATACCCTGATCCCACTTGATGCTGTCAAAGCAGCCACTCCTCGTTTTTCTCACCCGAGGCCTCTTGAGCCGGGCACGTAGCACCTGAGCATCCTGGGGTATGGGGTTGGGGTCCCCAGATACCCTGCCTGGGACCTGGCATGGGGCCGTCGCTCCTCGAGGGGCCTTCGCTCTCCCTTCCCAGGAAGCTTTCAGGGGTTTAAATATGCACATGAGATCACTCAAAGTGAGTGAGTCACATTTCAGTGTCATCTAATTATTAGTTTTATTATATGATATTTGCCAGCTCATATTGTAAACAGAGCTACTTTATATAACATATGGAGAAGCGTGTCAGGCTGCCAGTGGTTTTCAAAATCTCTGCTTTGAAAGTGATTTGAGTGTGATGCCTGTTTTCATAGACTCCAAACCTGCAAAGTTGTTAACATGTCTTATCCCACGAACTTGAGTGGTAATGCAAATGCAGTAGTCACAAAACCTTCTGAACTACCAGCCGGCGTGCAAAGGAAATAATTTCCCAGGCGCCTAATTCCTTTGCTAGCATTGCTGCCATGGCTGTGACTTCAAGACATGTGGGCAGCAGCAAGAGAAAAACGCAAAGGGTCCCCGTGCCACTCTTCACTGTTGGACAGTAAGAACACGTCAGGGCTGGCACCGCTTCCCTTCCCATTATTAGCTTTGTATCTGTCAGATTGCAAGCTACAGGCTTGTCTCCTCAGGTCTGCTGCCCTCCTTACAAGCTCCAGTTTGTCACTTATGGAATTTAGAGTAAGACAGCAGGTGCAGCCTCGAAATACACAGTTCTAGATGTGGAGCCAGGGAGGGTCACGGCTGCAGCACCAGGTGGTGGAGCAAAGCCATCTAGGATGGGGCATCGTGGACAGAGGCCCCCGCCTTGCCCCACGCACGCTGACACAGACATGGGAAGCAGCCCTGGTTTCTAGCCAGGCAGAGCAGCGGCACTGCTTGGAGAAAGAACGGTTCCACTTGGAGAAAGGACGCCAGCTTTGGGGCTGGCAGGTGAACAAAGCGGCCCAGCAGCCAGGCACTGTGGAGCTCCCAGTGCTCAGGCATGTGTTTGCCATCGATCATCACCATGGGGGCACAGACCACGGGCACCCCGGTGGGGCTTGGTGGTGGTGGCACCCCGGGGACACGCTCGTTTAATGAAAGCAGCCTGGCCGGAAAGGCTGGGGCACCGGCAGTGCTGGGTTTGCGGCCCTCGCAGGCGACTGCGCTTGCCAAGTGCTGCCAGTTAGCGCTGCCAGTCAGCGCTGCTTTACCCGTACCCCGCTGAGAATAAAGCAGCCTTGTCCCAGGGCAGCACCGTGCGTGGGAAGCAGCTTGGGCCCCTTTCACACCCGTGCCAGCAGAGGCTGGCCAGCTGGGACTGTCTTTCCTCTGGGCCTCAGGACGCACAGATGGCACCACCAGTGCAGCAGGGACAGCCTGCGGCTGTGACAGCACCAGCAGCAGCACAGCATGCCGCTCACCCCTGTGTCTTGGCACTGGGCACAAGAGATGTGCCCATGGCGGGGCGTGGGGCCACAGAGCCTTCAGCCTTGTCCCTTCCCAATTGTGTCCCTCTGCCGGTCCCCAGAGCCATGGGTGCGAGCGGTGGTGACCCCCTTGCCGCAGAGATCTGCAGTGTGTGGTTGGAGAGTGTCCCTCCTGCCTCAGCTGCACATGTGGCCCTAGTACAGCACCCACGGTGTGCAGCACCCACAGCGTGCACAGCACCCACAGCATGCAGCACCCACAGTGTGCACAGCACACCCAGCATCAGCTTCGCAGCATCGCAGCTTTGATTCCCCTCAGGCTCCTGGGCTATTTTGAAACAAAAGCAGTTCTGCTTCAGCCCAGTGAAAGTCAGTGCTGTAATTAATTAACCACCAGACAAGTTTGGAGGATGGAGACAAATGGCATGCGCTCCCAACGAGATGCTCTCAAGCTTTTCCCAGTCACTTGGAGTCTCGTGGCTTGCAGAGATGTGTGCTATTGCTTCAGCTTTGTTTTGACTGACTGTGAGAGGGAAGAGAGCTCTGGGGGCTGTTGAGGTTCGGTTGATGTCACTTTAGGAGAACTCAGCGCTTTCCTTTGTAACGGAGAAGTGGCATTTTTTTAACCGTCCTCAGTGCATCCAGCAAAACAAGAGGTGGGTGTCCTGGCCCCGGGCAGAAGAAGGGGAAAAACGTGAGCTGTCACTGTTGGCTCAGTGCCCCTGAGCAGGGTCTGCGTGGCTCGAAGCTGCCCTGGGCTCTCCCTCAGCCCAGACCGTTCCTAACGAAGCACCGAGGCGGTACGGGAAGGCCGCAGGGTGGAAGCCAGGGCTCCCTCTGCAGCTCTGAGGCACCGCGCCTCAGCGCCCCGCTCCCTCCATCGCTGCTGTGCCAGGCTGGAGGCACGGCTCGGGCCTGCCGCGGCCCGGTGGGGCCTGCCTGCGGCCCACCCTGCCCCTGCTGCCACCCGCCACCCACGGGGCTCTCTGGCCACCATGGTGGCAGAGGTGACCTGCCTGAGGCACCTGCAGCAGGGACACAGGGGACGCAAGGCGTGTGCTGGCTGCAGGACGCCCCGTGGGCAGCCCGGAGCTGGGGCATGGCCCGTGGGGTCACAGAGAACGCGCCTGGAAAGTCATCATGCAGGCACGCCGACACAGGCAGCCACGTTTGGGCAGTAATTAATTAAATGCCGTGGCGCTTCCAGCATTTAGCTCTAACCCGGTGCTCGTTGAGCATCAGGCAGAGGCATTAATACACAGAAAGGGGATTCTCCCTCAGACGGCAGGGCACGGCCGCCCACAGCTGCGGTCAGCGACGGCCGGGCACGGCGGGCACGCCGCGGGGCCGGGCAGAGGCCTCCTGCTGCCAGCACGCCCTCCGTCCGCAGAGCCGCCCTGAAGGCTGCGGCCGAAAAACCATTAAAAATAAAACCAAAGGCAGTTCTTAAGGACTTAAATGAAGCAGAGGTGATTACGTGCAATGCACTGCATTTCCAGCTACTTAATTAGAAACAGTACGCTGTAGGAAATTATCGTGCCACATTATTTCAGTAAAAAGCTTTTCAATAAAAAGATTAAACAAGTCTGTAGTGCATGAAGATATGAGCAGGTTATAATTACTATTGACCTCACCTCATCAGTAGTATTTAATTGATGTCAGGGTCTTTGTCTGCTTGTTCAAATTAATCAGCATCTCCCGTCCTCCAAAGACCACGTTTGCAAACCTCCTAAGGAAGCAGAAATCTTTGCTGTTTTTTTTTTTTCCTCTCTTTTCTTCAACACTCTTATCTGAAATGTTGGCATCTCCGGTGGAACAAGGGGCACACGCTGTCTGCGTTTTTAAAATAAGGCATTAAAATAGCTACTCGGAGCCACCTCCTGCCACTTGTGTTTCCCAGTCTCTTGAAGCATGTTAGCTTCTTTCTGGAAATATAATTTTACACTTTCAGGAGCGAGCTGATCCCAAGTGGGCTGCAGATGTCACTTGGTTTCTTTGCAAAACAGCCTCCAGCCCTGCCCCAGCCCCTGGAGGGGTCGCGCACGCCCCGGGTGCCGGCAGCAGGCGGGGTGCCTCGGGGTGCTCTGCAGGCACACGGGTTGATGCACAGGGCTTTTCCAGAGCACCGGGTTTTGATTTTACCCTGCTGTCTGCGAGTATCTGAATGCCCTACATGATGGGTCTTAGAAGACAATCTCCACCCAGTTGTTTAAGTGAGGGATGATACAGCTGAAAAGGCAAGGATTGAGGCTGTGCTTAAGTGCGGTAAAGTTTGAGGCGTAGGAAGCCAATAAAAGGTGGTGAGCAGATGCCAGGCAGCATGAACAAGGGCAAAGCTATATGAAGTTAAACAGATCATCTGATTATATCCGAACCAAACAGAACCAGAATCAGGAAACTTCTCATTTGCCACTACCATAATTTCACCATGAAATTTACTATAAGAAAAAGAAAAAAAACACTAGCGAAATTTTTCTGCTAGGCCTTGGGCACCAGCCCAACCTCAATTAAATTCCCAGGAGGGGGCGATCCCTGTGAGGCCTCAGGCACTGCCCTGGGCTCCCCACGTCCCACCTGGCCAGCCAGGGCATGTCCTGCAGACACAGGGCAGGAGACACGTCCCGTCCCACCTGTCCCTTCATGTCCTGTCACATCCCACCATGCCCTATCACATCCCATCGCATCCTACCGCTTCTCCCCCCTTCCCATTTTACCCTGCAAACGCCCAGGAAGCAGATTTGGAGGAAGGGACTTCCTTATGTAACCACGAGCACATCCACAATCCTCGTAAACTCACCAAGTCCTTTGCATTTTGCATGTCGTGGCATGAGCTGCCAAAACCCAAGGAGATGGCTGGGACTGCTCAACAAATTCTACGTGAAAACCAGAAAGATTGGCAGTGTGTGCTCAGGGCAGATGGCACCGGCAGGAGGAACCACATCAGCCTCGAGGAGTGGCCTCGCATCACCAGGAGGCCACCACTGATGGGGACGTGAGCAACCAACCCTCGTGGCGGACGAGTCGTGGGCATCCCAATCCATTCCTCAACGAGTTCAGCATTTCAAGATTCTCTAAAATTACAAAGCAACTTCTGCACTGTGCCTTTCATTGTGCTAAGCTGATTATTACCACTTTGGAAAAAAAGAAAAAAAAAAAAAAAAAAAAAAGTAGCTTAATTCTATATTTTAGCAAAGCTTCTTTACTAAATGCATTCAGGAGAAAAATACCTCTTTTCAGAGGACCAGAAACTATTAGCAGAGATTTGCTGCGGGAGTCCATCCTCTGCCCAGCTCCTTACAGCCTTTTATGTGTCCTGGGTTTTGTTTAGATTTCAATTTGCTAAATACCCAGGAAAAATATGTCATAGCAGTAATGGGCTGAAGCAGGAAAATGTCAGACAGTGTCACCTCCACGACACGCAGCACAATGTCACCTGCACCTTGCAGGAGCACAGCCACTGTGGCCACAGCCCAGGCCAGCAGCTTCCAAGCACCCCTAGGTCCATCCCAGAGCACTGCTGCCGCCTGCCCCAGCAATTTATTGCAGCTTCTGTTATTTCCTAGAGGTAATCACCTGATTACAGCACACCACAGTAATTATCACAGCACCCAGCGGCACCTGCGGAGACCACTGTGGGCAATTACCTGCCGAGCAGCCGGCGTGCCCGTTGTCTGTGAGCTGTGCTGGATGCACGGCACCGTACCGCCGGCAGGAAATAAAGCCCTACTGCGGGACCACATTGCCCTATTTCTGCCCTTGCCCAAGCTGGGCTTTCAGCACAAACAAGCCGAACATACAAAAGGAAACAACTCCTGGGGAGAGGTGCCCGAGCAGCAGTGCTGCCGGCGGCCCTGGGGCTGCAGCAGGGAGGTGGCTGGGCCCGACGCCAGCTCCGGCACCGGCTGGTGGCTGCCCCCAGCCCCTTGCAGCACAGGGTGTCAGCACCGCCAGGCCCCGGGGGTCACCGCGGCCCCCGGCCGATGGGCAGCTGCTGCCAGCACGGCCGGTCCCTTTGAAGCAGCCTTTCGTCGCGGCTCCCTGCGTCCTCCTCTTGGTGCGCTGCAAACAGCTCCAGCTCCCGCAGTGCTTCTGCCCAGGTCAGCTTCTCCTCGCTCGTCGCCCTCCATCTCGGCCGCTCCGTGGTGGCTTTGCCTCTCTCCCCGAGCTCGGCGCCCACGACTGCGCTCCAAGCTCAGACTGCACTTTGGATAACATTCATTATTGCACAGCAGACAGGAAAAAAAATGTTATACAAAGGATACCACGCACCCACGTTTGCTTTTTCTTGCAATAACATAGCATTTCTGGCTCCCGTTCAGCCCACGCGCTGCTGCAGCCTCAGCTCCGTCCTCCCCACCAGTGCCTGCAGAAGGAGCAAGGGGAGGAAACAAAATTTAAACTGCTTTTGGGAGGGGGAAGCAAAACTTAAACTGCTTTTGTGCTCCCGTTTGGCACCGGGGCTGATGCGCCTGGAGCTGGGCTGCCCACAGACTGCAGCACTGAGCATGGCCACGGGGACACAGGTGTGCACACCGTGACATTGCGAGGAGCAGAACGTCCCCTGAGCCCCGGCAGCGCCTGGCACAGCCCCTGACCGCACCTCAGCCCGGTGTCCCAGCGCAGGGCACCACCATGCTGGTGGTAGCGCACCGTGGGGTTTGGCTGTGCTGCGGGCAGGGGAGGCGTTTGCATTTCATCCCTGGTTTACAGCGGGCTGAGCAATTCAGAAGTCAGCAGGCTTCCAGAAGTAAATGAGGGGAAAAACTGCTGCTGATTTAGGAAGTTATTTTGTGCTTGGAGCCAGAAGGTGGCTGTTTTCTGCCCATTACGCTTTCATCACAAGCGTGCCATTTATTTTAGCAACCTGCGACTTGAGGAGCGTCCAAGCGCCAGGTGCGTCACTGTGCCCCCGACAGGTCCCACAGAGCCACGCCAGGCACCGGCCGTTCCGCTCTGCAGCTGGAGGCACAGCCACGGGAGCTGTGGTGCGGGGGCACCGGGCTGCAGCCGCAGCAAGGCTGAGCGGCCGGCGTGCCTCTGGGCACCCCGTGAGGCTCCCCACACACGGCCAAGTCCTTGGTGGAAATCACAGCAGTTGTGTGGCCAGGGAAAGCCGGGGTCGAGGCTGGAGCAGCCACCAGGGCTGGGGCACCGGCAGCACCCGGGGGACAGGCTGAGGGCCCCCTCCAGGCAGCCCAGCTCAGGAGTGAGCGCAGCGGCCCTGGCCCGTGCTGCACCCAGGGTTTCAGGAAGAGGGGAAAGGGTTTTTCTGCTGTTCTGAAATGAGAACAATTTTCCACCAGGCCTATGGAAACAGAGGGAGGCGTTTTCTCTCGTTTGGGAAGCAGTCACCGCTGTGTACCCATTTTAATCACAGCATCGCAGTGCCAGATCTCCAAAGTGCCATGCTCCTCCTGCAGGGCGACCTTGCAAAATGACCTTGTGTGGCTCCGCACAGGCAAGCAGCAGCAGGGCTTTCCGCAGGCTGAGGGCAGGCAGGGAACAGCTTCCAGCAGGCGGAGCAGGAAGGAGAAGGGTGCCGGGTGTGCAGGGGAAGGGACAGGAGGGGTGCGTCGGAGCGACGGAGGGGAGCACAAAATGGCAAGCGCTTCTGTGCTCCTCGCACAGCGAGACCGCAACCCTGCCGTCACGGAGACGCGCTGAACAGAGCAACTCGGCACTGGAGCAAAACAAGGTGGGTGTGAAGAGGCTAGGGAAGGAGTCGTGATGTTTTGGTAAAATGTAAATCAGCGTTCAGCAGCGTGCTCGGCAAACAGTGATCCAGATACGAAAGTATGTTATGATGGAAACAAGGTAAATGAAGCCTAATAACCCCAGCAGTTTCAAGGAGTGCTCCAGCATTACAATTGGTTCAGATGTGTCAGTAACAAGAAGATGCATTAAAATCATGAAGTGTGTTATTTTTGGAAAGATGATGTGTTTCTCTTGAGCTTAATAGTGTCCTAATCCCACTAAAAGAAAGACTAAGTTATAATGTGAGCTCCTAAATAATGTATCACAGGTCAATTTTGAAACACACCAGAAAGCACCATTTAGCACTGGAGGTTTTTTATTCCCTTTAGGTATGGTAATGCATTAGTTGGATCCCAACTTCTTCGGCACTGCAAGCGTCTCGGTGGCTCTTCCCATCACACACACGCACTACTTGGCAGGAATCGGCTTTGCAGCTTTCTAATGGGCCTCCTGTCTTGCAAAGCTTTGGGATCGCTCCTTTTAATATGGATTTATGGCCACTTGTACTCTCGCTCTTCACAAAAGCATCAGGAATAGGTTAGGGAAAATGTTGGGCAGTTTATATAAGCATCAGCCCTTGCTTCGCCAAGGGATTGACGGGAGACCAGCAGGGGCAGTGCTGGAGCCAGCTCTGGGCTCGCAGCTCCCAGCTGCCGGCCAGCCTTGGAAGGGACTGACCCCGTCCTCAGTGCAGTATGGAGCTGGTCTCGTACTGACACAGCTTTTATGTAGGCAAAACATACACTTGTTTATTCTGGAAGGAGAACAAACTTACTCTGTAAACTGTAGTTAGCCATTACAGGTTTAGATATCAGGGTACCGGATAGCTGGGTACCATCCCCGAGAAAGGCTGCCCAATTAAAGAGCCTGTGAATGGAGGCAGTGCAGGCAGGGATGCTAAAAGCCTGTAATAAAACTCTTCCCCGGGCTGACAGAGGGAATTGCTCTGAACCCATTTCCGTACGTGCTCCCCACCACGATGCCAAAGCATGTGCTGTGAGCACGGCCTGGCTCCTTCCCCTGCCGAGGTGCCTCCGGGCCACTGCCGGCCCCGCACCGGCACCGACCTGCCCGTGCATGAAGAGCAAGAAGGGGACGGTGGCAAATGCCAACCTGCTTTTCTGAAGAAACAGCCTTTCTCTTCCCCTGCAAACCCACTGAGCAAGGGCCCGCAGGCATCGCCATGGTTACTGCTCAAACGGGCTGAACACCTCGGGCTCCCAGCACGCGGCGAGCAGCGCTCGGCAGAGCCGCAGCAAAGCGTGAGGCCGGGCCTCGAGAAGGCCCCCGGTGTGGCGCAGGTGGAGGAGGTGAGGGGGAACGCGCCCAGCATCGCGGGGCTGCTGGCGGCACCCTGGCAAGGAACGGGACGGCGCTCGCGGGCCAGCCTAGCAGAAAGGTGGAGCGGGGGGAACCCTGCGGTGGTGCGCCTTGCCTCCAGCAGGAGTCTGAAGAGCAACACATTAGGGCTGCACCTCATGGGTGCACACAGATGCATGCAGGATTATTTAAGAAGCTTTAAAAAAAAAAAAAAAAAAAAAAAAAAAAGATTTTTGAAAGCATATAGGAAATAGGTGAAGGCAGGGCTCAAGTTCCACTTGAAAACACGTGAGCAGAAATAGGCTGATGTTATGCCACTGCAATTCACTAGAAATCACACTGCAAGTGCCGGGGTTGTGCTTGTTTGTCGGTTTTCTTTTTACATCAAAGCCATTTTATTTCTGGAGCCTTCACCCTGAGCCCCCCCCGCGTGCCACCTGGCTAACACAGCTGCGGGCAGGGGCTGCGTCCCTGCGCCAGCCCCGAGGCCACCTCTGGGCACAGCTCGGGGCAGGCCGGGGGCAGGCCGGGGGCAGGAGGCTCCTGCGGGCTGTCCCTGAGCGCAGACCCCCGCAGGCCCCGCTCGGCCCCGCGGGGCGGCCTCGAGCTTCCGCGGCCCGCGGGTGGGGGGGGCGGCCCCGGGCTCCCCGCGGCGCTGCGAGCGGCGGCACCAGGGGGCGCCCGCGGCGGCCGCAGCACGGCACGGCCCGGGTCCGCGGGGCGGGGAGCGGCGGGGCGGGGAGAGGGAAAAGGGGAGAGAGGGAAAAGGGGAGAAAGGGAGCAAATAAAGAGAGGAAAGAGAGAGGAGAGGAGAAAAAGTGAAGGGAGGAGAGGAGAAAGAAGAGAGAGGAGAGGAGAGGAGAGGAGAGGAGAGGAGAGGAGAGGAGAGGAGAGAAAAGAAAAGAAAAGAAAAGAAAAGAAAAGAAAAGAAAAGAAAAGAAAAGAAAAGAAAAGAAAAGAAAAGAAAAGAAAAGAAAAGAAAGAAGCACGTTCCAGTGTTTGTCCACCCCATAGCAAACAACTTTTTCCCAGTGTGCAGTCTGATGCTCTCCTGAAAGGCTCTCCCTTTCCCTCGCCCCCAGCACGAGGTGCGGAGCCCTCCCAAGTGCGCTGCGTGGCGCTGGGAGTGTTGCCTCCCTGTGTGATAGCAGCAGGCAGGACCGGGATCCCTCGCAGGGTGCCTTGTGGCCCAGCTATAGCTGCTCGCACCCAGAGCTTGCCGAGGCTCACCGCGTGCCCGGGGAAGGTGCAGGAGATGTGGGATTCGGCCGCCAGCAGCGGGAGCTGCAGGAGAGCTGCAGGAGAGCTGCTGCAGCATCCTGTGCCTGCTGCCCTGCTGCGTGGCTGTGCGGCCCTCCTGCCTCCTGGACGGGCTGGAAACAGTCCTGGTCGGGCACTCAGCGCCGTGGGGACTCGCTGCCCTCCAGTGTGCGCACTCTGAGGTGAGGGTAAAACCCTTCCCGTTCAATGATTTCCGTTTGATGATTTATCGCATCTCTGACAAAACGAGCAGTGTTGATCTGAGCCACCTGCCTCCATGCAGGATGTGAGGTGTTGAAAGCTTCGTCTCCACAATAGCAACCCACACTGTGCTCTAATTCTCAATAATTGCCTCGTTTGCTTTCCCTATGATATCTCAGGTATTCTGTTCTGTATTTCACTGGCTCTGCTTGCTGCAGGTTTGCAGTGTGCATTCAAAGACTGCAAAGCCAGAAGAGACGGCTGTGATTTTCCAGTATGACCTCCTTCATAATGCAAACTGCAGCACTCCCCCAGCCACATTCCTGCCTGGCTGCAGCATCTTGCGTAGGAAAAAATTATCTCGTCTTAAAAAAGCCACTGGGGTAGGAGGCTCATGCTGGCTCTCAGGGAAGCGCTCCAGCGCGTGGTTATCCTGGCTCTTCACGTTTGCCCCCACTCTGCCATCACAGAGCTTCAATGTGCAGGCACTGGATCTTAAACACACTTCTGTCTGCCAGACCAGAAAGACCTAAAGGCAGTGAATTTTTGTTCTCCTTATAGGTGTTCATAAGCTGTAATCAAATTACTGTAATTATCTGTCTGTCAAACTAGCCAGGGTAAGCTCTCTAGTGCGGAGTGCTGAATATATTTTGAAACCAGACCTTAAGTTTTAATCCGCCACCTTCCAGAGCTGAAGGAGAAGCAGCAGCTATTTTTGTGGAGTTTTCTTGTCTTCATTTTTAAATCTAAGTGAATGTAAAAGCAATTCCACAGCCAACCAAAATGTGAGAAAGGGACAAATGTACAAAACAAACCCAAGTGCGCTCACAGCACTGCAGTGCTGAAAATGTTCAGCAGTCCAGATGCAGGCTGTTAGTGGTGGCCGAACAGAGAGCATCCTGCCAGCGACTGAAATCCCGGTACCGTCAATTCAGCCACTGTCGCTGAACACTGCACAGCCTCTCCAGCTACGCAGTGTTGCCTTGGAGACATTTTTCATGCAGCAGCGTGGACAAGGTTTCCTTGTGCAGTTCATGTCGCGTTTAACTTGTATCACGACACTCGCATCCCTCCTGCCCCGCTGCCAGCCGACGCCGCAACGTGCTTGCCCCCGCACTGCTGCAGAAAGCAGCTCACAAAACCTAATCAAAACTGTAGGAATTTGTATTGTTTGGAGTTTCCATTTCCAGGTCTGTTTGCAGGGTACATGGAAACCCTAGCCAAACACCTGATTCACCCCTCTTTCAGCTACAGCGACTCCAAAAGTTAGGTTTAACAGTAATTAGTGGAGCAGTCCGGTTTGAAAAGGAAGGGAGCGACAGAGCTGGAGGGCAGTGCTTTAACCCCCAGCTGCTCCAGGAGGAGCAGGGACGGGGAGGGATTTCTCTCCCTTCACTTCCAGCCTGGACTGGAGGCCGCGGTGCCGAGCTGACCTCTGAGGGCCAGCAGCACACACGGGTCCCCGCCGGGTCACTGCAGCCGGTCACGGTCACGGTGCTCCCCGTGCCCCGAGCACAGCCGCGGGCAGCCAGGCTGGGTGCTGGGCTTGAACGCCGGCCGTGCAATCAGCACAGGCTTCGTGCTCACGGTTATACAAGAAGTTGGGCCTCCGGGTCTGCCAGCTGGGCAGCGCAGTGCTCTGCCTCTCTGCTCTCATGCCAGCTGAAATCTTCCCGTACATAAGTAAATCCTCCAGCTGATGCCCCAGGTAGAAAGCACGCTGTTTATTCATGCATGTGGGGGTTGTGACCAGCAGCCAGACGTGTTAGGAGAGAGGTTCCAGTTCGTGAGGGGTTAGGAGACAGAGCTGCAGGCTTGCCCAGCGTGGGCATTGGTAAAGAAGGAGAGTTGCTTTAAAAGCCAGCGGCTGCTCACTTTGGAAGACATTTTGGTCCCGCACTGCGGCTGAGGCCAAATGCTTTTCTGTGAGTGGGTTAAAAACAAAACAGCAACAGACATATCAATAAGGTGGCAGCAGGCCATAGTCCTCGGCGGTTCCAACTCTCCAGGACTCAGTATTTGTCCTTTGGGGTAGCTCAGTGGAAGTCGGTGGAATTGCAGCAGCTTCCACCAGCCGCTGATCAAGGCTTTGTGTGCCTTTCACTTCATCCTCATTGTGGGGATGTGGCTGGACCTGGGCCAAATGGCCGATCCCCGTTAAGCTCACAGGTTTGGATCGCGCAGACCAAGGCGTGCACGGAAAGCTGCTGCAGTGCTCACGTGAACGTGACGGAGCTGGCGGCCGGGCCTCGTCCTTACACGAGGGTGCACTCACACCGCAGGAGACCGGCGCTGGCCCAGCACACAAGCTGCCCCAAAGGCAGCCCTCGGCACGTGTCCTGCGGCTCTGGCTGCTCCCAGCCTTGATCTTGCCGCAGGGGTTGGCAGGTTTCGTGTCAGTGCCTACAGATGCACCGCTCGTTAAGGTGAACGGGTATCTGCTCACCTCTTTGGGTGTTCTCCAAGCGTCAGGCATCCCTTTTATGTTAGGCTCACGCACCTACCAGAAGACTAATCCTGTTTGTTAATCTGATTCTTTTTGTCACCTTGTTTGGCTAAGGGAACTGATTTTAAAATAGACAAGATTGTAAACAAGAGCAGCAAATGGTGCTTGAAAGCTCCTGAGAGCCCCAGTGCTCCCATTGTTCCAGGAGGAAGCCAGCCGCCTGAATTACATCTGCATGTGTCAGACGGAGCCGGGCCTGCAGCTTCAAGCCCTCCGGTCCGGCGGAGCCTTTTGTCTGAGGATGTGAAACCCCAGACGGCGTTTGGCCACCGCTCCCCCTGGAGATAACCCCGCTTGGGGCAATTTGCTTAACTTTGAGGCTGCCAGCAGTGGCGGCCGAGGAGGGACCCGCAGGGGATTAGTGTTCACACAGAGGCTTTGTGACAGGCCTTCAGACACATACCCACACGGAGTTAGATTACGAATAACAAACTGCTAAAAGGACAGCACATTTGAATAAAATGTTTACAAGATTTTTAATATTCACATACTATCAATGCCCCGTGTGAGCTCCGGTACACCGTGACACGGACAGATGTGAAGAAACAAGGCAAAAGGCCTCCTGAGGGCTGAGTGCCCCTGGCTGCCCGTACAGCCAGCAGAGCAGCTCTTAACCCCTCTCGGAAACTGTCCCCATTTCCAGGTCCGTGTCAGCTTGCGTCCAGAGGAAAAAGGCTGAGAAAACAGGGGAAACCACTATAAATTCTCACGACTGTCTGATGGGTGCACAGGATTACTGAAGAGTTCAAGGAGCTTTGTCACTTTATTAAGAATGTGCAAGGAATTTTAAATTGTCTTCTGGACGGGCTCTCAAATGCTCTTTCTAGAGACCGAGTTGGTTTTGGCTACAATCACTGGATGAAGTTGTACATGGACTTGCTGTGCAACCCATTAAGTATTTGTGACTGAATAGGGGCTGATCGGCACAGAATTTGCCCCAGTGCAAGAAAACAAAAATAAATCTAGGCTGGATTTGTAAACCATTCACTGAAGCTAATGAGACTCTTTTTCCAGTAAAATAAAATTTAGCTCCACGTGATTGAGCAATCCCAGAAATGCAAAGACAAGACAGCACAAAAGCAAACACTTCTCAAGGGCAGATTGCTAACATGCTGATTGCGGTGCTAAAGCAAGAAATATGAAATTAAGTATAGTCTCTGGCCTTATCTGTACTTCTGGCTTATTCCCGTGCCCAAATCAAGGGCTGAAATTTATTGTTACCCGGGCTTTTGCAGGCTGAGGTTGAAGTAACCCTGGTGATCCCAGTTTGTGCGGCTTACATGAATCAGGCTCCTAAAGCAGTTGTCGCCAAGCAAACTCCCCTGTCCCTCGGATATGTGAAAGGTTTAAGTGTGTTTTCTGAAAACTTTCCTTCATCTTCCCTTCTCTGGAGGTAGGTGTCTGAGGTGGAAGGCTTCCAAACAATTAAAACAATTGCTTTTCTAATTACCTTCTCCATGGGAGGTGAGGGATACTGGTGAGGGACAGCACGCCGGTGTCACCACGGGTCTGCTGGTGGAAGGGGATGGGGACAACTTTCCCCTCTCCTGGCCTCCTCCTGAGCACAGGTACAACTGCTGCCTGCAGGGCAACGGGACACCAGCCTGTGTTCTGGTGGGAAGAGCAGGCATGGAAACCCATCAGGTTAACAGACAGCTTATGGGTCTGGCTCCTGTTACAAAACATTAGCTATGGGCTTTGCTTCAGCATGAAGCTCGGCACACAGACACTGTGATGGCAGAGAAAATAGAAAAAAGGCCGTTTGGTGGGGTCGAATGGTGTCTTCTCCCCCTTGGACGCAGAGCAGCTCGGTACCTGTGCTGCCGTGCTGTGCCTCACCACCAGCTCCCCGCGGAGCCACGCCACATCCCCATGTCTGCGTGGGCACCAGGGGCACCTCTCACACCTCCCGTCCCCTGCAGAGCTGAGCCAGGGGACAGAGGAGGGGGCACCAAAACAGACCGTGAGAGAGGGACTGGGGGCAGGGAGAAGAAGGATGAGAAGGCAAGGGCGCAGAAGGCAGAAGGTACCGGTGGGGGCTGCACTTCGGGGTGCCCTGGTCGCCCCCAGGCACCGCGGCTGTGACCGTGACCCCATCAGCAGCGCCCTGCTGCACCTGCAGCCCGTGGCACCCCTGCTCCTGCCGCCGTCCCCAGGAGATGGCCCTGTGCTCCCGGCTGTGCCATGCAGCTGGCTTTTGTACGTGGGATCTGCACCGTCCTGGAGCAGAGCCTCACAGAGCCTAGATTTTTCCCCTTAATCAGATCTCAGGCTACTAACAAGCTCATTAGAACTGCAGAGAAACACATTTTTAAAGCTAATTAAATATAGACGAAATACAAATAGCAAGCCACGAATGAACTTCCGTGCAGAATGAGTCAGGGGAAGTGCTGAGAAAGGCAAGACCCGCCTTGCTGCACCTGAGGTGAAAGGCCAGAGCTTTTATCCACTCAGTTATCTGCCCCTGGTTTCAAGCACAAGTCTAAAACCTGCCTGCTCAGAAGGCAGTACGTACGAGTTGAATCAATTAGTGCCATATTATGCGACTTTGCAACCTCCATGCATCTGCATTTATTATTTGCTTAAGAAAATAATATTACCTCTAGCTTATTTTCCTAATACTTTTTTTTTTTTTTTTTTTCCCAGTCTGCTTCTGTAAGCATTAATCAGACAACCGCCTTCTTAATGGAGCAAAAAAACATCCCACCCATTTATCTGTCCTATAACAGCAAATTGCCATTTGCTGTCTTAAACAGGAAATGAGCAATTATAAGGCACCGGGAGGTTATTTTTTATTTCTCATTCTCCCCTGGAATAACAAACCATCAGGGTGTATGTGCTGTATATGTTGATTATTTGGACAATTGGCTGTGAGGTAAATAGTCCTCAAACACGATGGCAATAGACGTGCCCATTACAATTTGAAAAATTGCATTAGCTTTTTAAAATAACTAGGTTTATGTGTTTTCCAGATAGCACAGGGTAAGCAAAAACCTTTTAAACTAATCAATAGGTAAAATAAATTAATTTTCCCAGATTGCTTCAACATGAAAGGATGCAACAGCACAAACACATGACAATTGATCATTTTGATAAGCTAGAGTTAACACTCAGCTGTTATCAATACACAGCATTCATTGTATTAAATCCAACCTATCAAACACCCGCTAGCAGGACAAGGCTCTGCTCCCGCCGGCCGCAGGGGCTCACCCGGACGGGGGGCACTGGGCAGAGCGGGCAGAGGGCAGAGGGTGGAGGCTGCCTTCATTTGCTGGCTGCGCATCTTAGGCCAGCCTTTTAGTCACTTTGGGAACGAATAAGATTTAATCAGAGGAGATGGCATATGCCATCGGAAAGCATTAACAGAAGCATTGACAGCAAAAAATATTCACAACCTTTAATAGATCAGTGCTAAGAACTGTGCGACGGGAATTACGATTTTGCACAGAGCAAGTGCTTTTATCTGCATTTATTATATTGCCGTGCCTTTAACATAAACAGTTAAAAGGCGTGCATACTCTGTTTTACCAGCAGTGAAACGACAGTCAAATGTCAGTCCAAAATTAATGAATAGATGTTCATGGTATGTAACAAATCAAGCTACTTCTCGGCTAGCGTTTGTATACCAGTGCTGTTGTTCCTGCCTGGTACGGTATCTGCGAATCTCTCCCATTCGTGCCCCTAACCAGTACAATTAGTCAGCTCTTTGCTCAGCCCGAACCGCAGCCATGCTCAATGACAAGGAGGGAGGGGAGAAAAGCCTGTCAAACGGGATTATTCGAGAAAAAAATAGCTAAGTGGATTTAAAATTGCAACCTGTCACTGCCTTCTGCAAGTCATTTAGGAAGAGCTGGAAACTGTAATAACAATTTTATCAGAAACATAAAACCTAAGAAAGAAAAAGGGGACTTCTGGGAGAACATGGGCTGAGCTGGCTGTCAGCAGAAGTGCTGGGTTCAGGGCACAGGCAGTCCTGGTGAAGGGGGGGCTGAGGCTGGCACCCACACTTCTCAGAAGCAGTATAGAAAAGACATACGGATTACAGAATTTCATATCTATATGCAAATTTATATATTTATATTTAAATATGGAGTATATATACTCTATTACCTATATAATTACGTATATTTTATATTACATATAAATATATATTACACATAAATGCATGCTTAATATATATTAGGTATACAAACATCTATTTAATCTACTTGATATTTTGACATGGGATATGCAGATATTTATGTATTTTATATATTTATATGCAGACACTTAAACTCGATTGCCCATAGGACTTTTCTCAAAGTAGGAGTGCTGTGTTAATGCCCGTGCCACTAAAAGCACCAGGGCCTCCAGCACGGGAGCTGACAGACATATGACGGTGAATATGCCATCCGCAAGCTTCTGCGCCCCACTCCCTCTCCTGTCCTCTCCCGGCCAGGCTTTTCCTTCTGTGGCTGCGTGAGGGACACCCCCACCGCTCAGCCTGCTGTGATGGCAGAAATAACAATGCTTCCTCTTTGCCTGCTTATTCCCGCCCTCCCCCAACCCCCAAGCTGACTTGCAGGCGACTTTAGGAGATTTGGAGATCTCATGAATTACCTAACTGAAGACAAGAGACAATTTAATTCTCCAGCTCCTTCCATAGCCTCTTAAAATCCAGAAATCCTCTTGTAGCTGGCCCAGGAAGAGAGGGGGTCAGGAGCTGGTGCCTTGACTGAGAAAATTTTGCCCACATTCAAGGATGGGTCTAGAAGAACTACAGTGAATGCTGTCCCTCTCCCACACTGGGGAGATGGCATTCTGTAATTGCCATGGGTCCTATCCACTAATCTCAAAATAAGCTGGAATATTTTTTAAACCCTTAGGATGTCTTAAAATACACACGATGGGGAAAAAACAATGCCAGGTGTGAGAAGAACATGGACATGGTGGTGGTTACACACAGGACAGGAAAATAAAGTGAAGACTCCTGTTGTTTCCAAAGATGATAAGAAAGTGATGACAAGTTGTGACATCTGTCATTCTCCTACCATAAGCTCTTCAAAAGAGAGGAATGGTAGCCACACTGATGCTCTTACAAAATACAATTAGAATATTTTTATTCTGGCCAATGCAGATGTGAACTTTGATCTTCTAAAATTTATGTGCTTCAGGCAATTTGAAAGCCTTCCTTCTTACCCATAGCAAGGCTTTCTTGAACAAAATGAGAAGATGCCATCCTTCCGCATCAGAAGTAATAAAAATCCTGTTAGATAATGAGAGAGAATAACTATACCTACCATTCAGAGACAGGAGACATGAAAAGATCTTAGCTCTGTGCAGATATTCCTAGGTCAGAATTAAGGAATGGTGTGGACAAGCTCTAGAAAACCACAGTTCAAGCATGAAACAGATCTCACACCTAGACTGTGGATGGATAAAATTTGCAAGTCTTTAATCACAGAGGCATGACCGTAGCCGGTAATCCTAAGGAGATGGCCTAAACTTCTAGAAGAGAGGCGATATTTTGTTCATTAATCAAGGAACTGGGCTTATTAAAAACTCTGGCTGCTTGTATTGGCATGGCTACTGCTGTTAATTATTATTTGGCTGACAAGTTGAATGTCAAATTCCGGGTGATTCAAAACAAATTGTGGCTGACATGGTAGCTAGCCCCATCTCAACATTGCCTCTTGAGATTTACAAAGCAGACAGTCGGAGCTTATTACAAATTATTTTTAACAACCAAGTTAAATGCTTTATATTTGTCTTTTCTGTTCTGATCCAGTCATTGTCCCTGTAGTCTTTCTTGGGAGACATCCATGTCATGCATGTTTCCAATTTTATATTGTTCCTTGACTTATCTAAATGTTAAAAATAACATTAAAATATTAAAGTGGTTGAGCACATTCCTCCTAACTCAGAGTTGTTTCTTCAGTTTCATGTGGTGCTGGTACTTTTCTTCATCCTAAACGATTATGTAGTTTTTGTTCTTCACAAACACAGATGTGCCCCCACCTCCCTACTCCCCAAGGATTCTCCATTTCTAAAGAGAAGAATTCAGCAGCTCCAGACAATGCTGACCCTAGCAGGAATCCCTGTGGGGCTCCCGGTGCAGACCCTGCCGGTGTACTTGGGCTAGAGGCACTGGAGAGCAAACACGCTCCTTCTCCTCCGTGCAGTTGTTTAAATGGTGTTATTTATTTATGAAACGATGTGACCCAGCAATGAGAACGTGAACTGGGAACAGAAATGAGAACATGAGCAAAACCCAATAATTAAATGCCAATGTTTATTAGTCTGTGTTCTTCTGCCTCCTGCATTGACATCTGCATGAGAAAACCAGGATGTCTCTCCCAAACCACACTGAAGTAAACAGAGCTTAGCCACATATATCAGATTACAGGATATTGGTCCTGAACTAGTTTTGAACCAATGATCTAATCCTATTACCAATCCTGTGAGTCATTCAGGTCCACCAGGAGCTTTTAAAGCATTTTTTATTTAATAAAAACTTGCTGGAAAGACATCGTCTGTTTGGAATACACTCTCACCATTGCTGTTGATGTATTGATAGTAGAAAGTATTCCTATAAGTCTCAGACCTCTCTGCACAAACTGATGATGTTAGAAGAGGATTAACAACTAAAGCTATTGGTCCTCCACCAGAATGAGTCCTAATTTTGAATTCTCTCCAGGAAAATTGGTGCCGAGAGCTTCATTTGTCTGTTCAAAATCCCTGAAACAGCCGTGGTATCTCACAGTACTTCTCTGTAGCTCTGAGAGGTCTACATGGGATCTGTCCCAAAGAAGGAAAAAACAGGAAAGCAAAAGAGAAAACACATTCATCAGGAACCAACTAGTACCATCAATCAATGGTTCTGGTTTCACAGCCCTCTGAGTGAAGTCTCATGGATTTTGTCCAAAGCAATGACTGAGGAGAGCCCATTCTGTTACTCTCTGTCTTGTAATAATTACCTCCTCGAGCCCAAACTGTCATCTTCAGATGAGCAAACATCCCAGAGCATTACAACTGAGTCTCTTGAGATACTCAGAACAAACAGCAGGAAAAAAAAAAAAAAGCAGTTTAAAGAATTGTTTCATTATTTGAGTGAATACTAACGCTGTTTCATAAAATAACAGCAGAAAGAAATTTTCAGCTGTTAGAAATTTCTGCTGTTAGAATTTTTTTATGCTACTAGCAATTTCTGGATGAACCAGTCTCAGAAAATATTAGGCAATTATTCGATCACCCGTTTTTCATCGAAAATGTTGGTAGCTACTGTGCTAATGCTGTATCCACCGTGACCCCACGCGGCACTTTTGGCATCTCGTTCCTTCATGGGCATTTTGAACGTGTTTTTGTTGGTGGCTCGAGTTCCACTTGTGTCCCAGCCGCTGCCGCTCCTGGGCCGTGCCGCAGGCGGGCCGTTGTGGCCTGCAGCCCCGCGGCCGTGCCAGCACGGGGCCATGAAGCGCGGGGCCTGCGGGGCCTGCGGGGCCTGTGAGCGACTGCCGCGGGCAGCGCCGCGCTTGGTGACGCCGTGCCCGGCCTAGCGCGCTCTGTGGGCAGGCAAGGCGCTACCCGACAAGATTCCTCCCAGACTCAAGCTTGCTTAGGGCTCATTCAAGTGTTTTTGCGCAGCAGCGTGCAAACTTGCTTCTTTCTCGTTCCAGCTGTTCATCTGCTTTTGTTTTGTGTGCGCAAGGAGCACAGTACGAGGCCCTGACAACTCTGATATCATCAGAAGTAGGGATAAAAACAAAACCAGACGCCATAAGCACTGTCTCTTTTTGACTGAACATCGGAAAAATTACTACCAGAAGTTTGAATTTGGTGGGATCGCTCAGGCACTGATGTATCACACCTCCTCGTGCCTTCCTTCTGGACAAAGCCGGTGGCGCTAAGCATGGGGGAGCACCACTTTTCATTTTTCTGTTCGGCTGAGAGTGGTCACTTTGACTTTTTGTTGTGTACTGTGAGCTAAGTGGACAGTGTGTCCTCTGTTTTCTGAAACGGTCCCTTTGTCATTAATCAAATTCAAATGTATGCCTCAGCTGCTCTCTTAAATTCTAATCCATGAACTATGAAGCGGCAGTGGTTATCTGCTGAATTAAGTAGTTTGACTAAAAGAATCACATATATTGTTTCCAGTCAATGGACACTATGAATAGATTTTATGTAAAATTACTGGGAATGCATAAGCCATTTTGCAAAATGTTATGGAATTTCTTATCCTAAACTCTGTGTGAAGCATAATTTATGTTCAGATACTGACAACTGAATCATACTCATCATTTATATAGCATTTTACATATTCAAACTGCCACAAAACATTAATTAAGCAATAGATTTCCTAATTCTGAAAAAGTGCTCTTACAATGGGATCCGTGTGCTAAATGATTAGAGCCTATTGTCAATTTTTAAATGCTACTTACAGAATTTCATTGTACTACGTGTTTAGTTATTGGCATTGAGGTAAGTAGAAGTAGGAAGAGTGGTTTGGTCTTTATCTACATGAAACTTTACTTTTAAATGCTACTTTTGTTACTAATTAGTTATTTAGAAAATGAAGTAATTGTTATAAGAACAGTCTGTCTATTTGTAGACTCATGTTACATGTACAATAAAAGATAAACTCATAGTAAAGGTTACTGAGTTTTTTTCCAGAACAATTTTACTACTAAGAACTTTTTAAAAATCTATTCTTTCATATTTGAGGATGTGAGAAGGAGAAACTTAGAGAAAACCTCTTTATTCTGCAGTTCACTGTATACAACACTGTGGGTAGGCCGAGTACATACATGCGCACATGTGCATGTATAAATGCATTTGCAAAAGCATGTCTCTGTCCTGAGAAGCATACAGTCTGAACTGGATTCAGTCGTGTGAGGATGGACCTGCGATGAGACAGGGAAATGTGAAGATAATGGTTATCCAAGAAAATATGAGGTTTATTATGCAAATATTAGTAGGGCCTTAGCCATATTATCCATCACACAGCTTAACAATACCATTATAATACACAGTCACTTGATCTCTGCAGATGAAATCTTAGTAGGTCTCATAGCTCAATGAAGCAGACAAATTTATTTTTGCACATAGAATTAGGCATCACCAGTATTGCAAACTTTCTTTGTATTTGTGTCTTCTTTAATTTGGCTCTCAAAAATATCTGCACAGAAAATGCAGTGGCTTTTTTTTTCACCTGTTTCTTTATACAGCTTTTACTGTCACATCAGTGACAGAAGCATTTGGATACAGAGGCAGCTTAACAGCCCAGGCACATGCCCACCACCAGCTTTTCTCTCCCCAGTAACTATTGTCAGCTCCCCCAAAATATTCCCTTACTCACATAGTCTAGGTACAGTCCATGCCATTAAAAAAAAATTAAATGACCTTTGTCCCTTTAGTAATCAGGCGTTCAGGAATCTGAGAGTGTTATCTGATTTTTACAGACACAGTCCTACTTCTCTTTTAAATGTTCCACATGAGTCAACATTACCTTCGGACAAGTTCCCCTGCGCTGCAGCCTCAGTCCCTCCATTACATGGAACAGGAAAGCACAGACTCCCCAGTAATGCGCTTTTACAGCACCAGGAACTTTGTGAATTTTCAGCTGCTTCAAATAGTCCATACAGTTACATTCACTATACAACAGCAAGGGTCACAACACCCTAGGTATTTCTTGTCAGAACCTCCGCTCTTTTTCAAGTGACGTGAAGCCCAGGGTGTATTTTCTACGGAGCATATTCACTAGAATAGACTATTACTTTGGTTCAGTGTTCAGCTTGATTTTCTGAGATCACAGGTTTTTTAGGTATTTGGCTTAAAATAAATTTTAAAAAATAAGAAAATTTAATTACACATAATTATAGCTTCTATAAGGTTTGTACTTATAATGTGAATGAATGGCTGTATTATGTGTAAAAGAATAGAGAATTAGCTTTTATGAAATTTGTCATTTGGATAGCATTTTTTTAATCATCAGATCAGCAATGTTTGTCACTAAACTAGTAAATGCACTTTTGTCTTTCCCTGCTCAGAAACAGATGGTGCCTGCTCTCTGCAGACACACAAGTGGCAAAGGAGATGCAAGGAATTTGCCACAGCTTCTGCCACTCTCCGTAAGTCCAGCGAGAAAGCCAGGCCATTGCATCCAGAGGGCATGAGACTGTGTGAAGGCAACAGTGACCTTGACCCAAGGTCAAGGCGACCAGCAGCGGGATGAAGCACCCCATCCTCTCCCTCCATGCAGCACAGCCCGCACATCGCTGGCACCTGCAGCTACAAATTCCCTCTGGCCCCCAGGCAGCGCTTCTGTGCCGGGCAGTGCCACAGGGTGCTGGGGTCTCCCTGGGGAGACGTGGCCCTGGGCCTTGCTCCAGGTGGCCCTGCTGGGGCACGGGTCTGGATCGGAGGGACCCCAGAGGTCCCTGCCAGCTCAACCATTCTGTGGTTCTGTGGTTCTGTGATTCAGTTTTGTTGCTGTTGTTACCAATTTGCTGTTTATTGATCAGAAAAGTGGTAAGACTTGGCTGTAGCTAGCCTGAGCCTGCTCCACACCTTTTTAACAAAGCTCTCCAGGCACTGAGCACTCCATATCCCTTTGCTCTCAGGAGCACGACTGCAGCAGGCGTTGGTCGCTCAGCTCCCAGAAGAGGCAGGGACAGGGCCAGAGGCATGACTCAGGCTTACTGCAGGTCGGCGCTGACACCGGGGCACTCATGCCACACATGAGTCCGGCAGAGGGAAGGCACATATGGTGCACACTTGTTACACACGGGTAACCACGCTCCCTAAAAATCCATCCGGCTGCCGTCACGCCGTGCTGGTCAGCGCTGCGCCTTCCCCAGCACCAGCGGCCTCGCCCCGGCCTGGCTGGCCTCATGCCCGCGGGGAGCTCCAACGCCTCCGCTTCCAGAGAGCCGAGAGTGAAACTAACTGGGAATTTGCATTTTTTGACTTCTTCTTTGACAGCGTGCCACAGCAGTCCTTCCTGGGTGAGGGAGGTATTATCATAGGAGAGCCTTTATTAAGGAAGTGCTTTAAAATCGTTATTTTAAACAACGGCACAGTGCAGAATGACTTCAGGGGGCAGAGAACTGGAAGGCTCCTTCCGGATCCCAGCTGCCATGGGATCCTGAGCCCTCTTCCGAATGCTTCTTCAGCCTGTGCAGACCCCAAGCTGCTCTTGTTTTATGTGCCAAGCACTACAGTGCTGGAAGTTTTCATTAGAAAAATAAAAAATAAAAAGACAAAATAAAAGACTTTTAATTGGTTTGTCAATGCAACCACCAAAGCCCCAGAGTTTACTTTCCTGTTCTCATGAAAGCATTTACTTGTATTTGTTTGCAGAGGGATTCAATCCAATCTCAGCTATGAAGTTTGTTGTTTACTGTACAAAGACAGATACTGAGGGATTAGTTAACAATGTAATCAAAACTGAGTTTTACACAGATGTTTGTATTAGTCAGTCACCTCAGCATCAGCATACAACACTTCGTTAAACAGCCTGTGAAAGTACCAGGAAGATAACTGAATAAGAAATTTATATGAATCTAGACCTAGGTATGATTAAACCATACTATATTTTACAAAGCCTTCATTTTTTTGTCAGAAAAATTGGATAACTGTCAAACATTTGTGCCTTGTATGCCATGTTTAATGGTGTGTCTAGTTTTAATTTTTAATTTACCTTTATGCAAAAATAATCTCATAGTGTAAAGCAGCCTACTGGCTTTAATAGCAGGGTGAAACCCAAGCAAAAAAAGTGAAGTATAGTTGAAAACTGAAGTTCTGTGACCATCGTGACATTTTGTTCTGCTTACAGTGTTAAAATGCCTCATCCGTTCCATTCAAAATGAGAGATCCTCAAAGTTCACCGCTTGAGCAATCAAGAACTGGCTCAAACGAGCAGAAGATTAAGAGGATTGATTGGAGTAAATCCTAGGACCAGCTATTTTTTTTTGCTGTTTGTGAGGGGGACAAATGAGGAATACAGTTCTATCCTGAGGAACACGCTTGCTGTAAGTCATTTGTGTACCCTCCTCATTTACTATGGATTGACTCCCGATGGGTTACTCTACTTTTATCCAGCCATGATTCTCAGGTAGGTCATCCGGTACTTCTTCTCACATGACTGGACTGACCCGGGGTGTGTTTTACTGGTCTATGTCAAGCAGCACAGCGCCACAAACGGCGGCCGTTACACCCATATGGGGCCATTGGCACTCCTGCGGTACCTTTGTACTGGAACTGTTGATACCAAAATAAAACACATAGAAATATAACTATGTCCACGTTCTGCCAATGGTAACGTTTTCTATTTATTGTTGGAATTGTGGGTGGTGGTATGCAGAAAGGCCTGCAGCAGCAGCGCTGCAGAAGGCTCAGAGCTGTGGGTGTCCCAGGGTGCCTGCCCGCCAGGAGCCGGCCAGGGCAGGATGAGGCCCTGCGGGAGCAGCCGGTGTCCTGACAGCGCCTGACGATAGCCAGCTCTCACACAGATTCTCTGAGGGCTTGTGGTCACATCAGCATTCCTGACTGCCTGCTCTGACAATATCGAACGTGGCTTACAGATCAAGTAGTATCAACATCACTCCATCTGATCTGCTCATTCTCATGAGGTCATCTGCCAATACAACGGAGGCTGTTTATGTGCCATGACTTGGCCTAAAGTCAAGCCGGGTGGGGTTATCTGCAGAGGCCAGGTGTTGCAAGAGTTAGTTTGCTCCCACAATCACCTTAATCTGGCCCAGCAGCCGAAGGCCTGGAAGATGAAACAGTATTTAGTGAGTGCACTGGTGACACAACCAGCGGTCAGCCACCGTGATCCCTCCAGCCTTGACCAGACTGAAACAACCTAAGAGGAAGCTACAAGCAGCAGACCTTCTAAAACGTTCAGAAAATGTGGCATTTTGTTCAAGAGATTTGAAGTCTGTTGAGGCTGCAGATAACTTACATTAGTCTGAGCCTGTTGTGTCTTACTTTCCCTCAGAAAAGCTTATCTCATTTGTTGATATGCTGACCCCAAAATTACTTAGAAATTAATACTCAAGTACAAGGCTACGCACATGTAAAGAACACCCACCAGTATTTACTCTCGAATGTTTTCAATTACCTAAGAGGCAGCAAAAGAACTCTGCTGGTTAGAAGGGAAGCGTATATACTTCATAAACAGCAGTGTAAATTTCAGTGCTGAAATGATGCCATTTATTCTAAGCTCTTGTTTTACATATTCTTCACAGATGACTGAAGAGTGAAATTATGTAACTGGCATTGAAATGGTTTTCACTGACCTGCCATGTGGTCATCACAAAGGCTGCCAAATTTGGCACAGTTGTTTCATAAACTGCCATTGCCCATATGGCCACATAGCTTGCAGAGATTTGCTGATCTTGCAGTCTGCCTGTGCGTTACAAAATAAAGCTCAATTAAGCAGGCAGATCCTCTTGTCTAGTTTAATTTTCTTTTCTCTTGCAGTCTTAAGGACTCAATCAGGGCAAGGCTGAGGGATCCAAGGCTTGCCTGTCTTCATGAGAGCTAGAGATGCTCAGCATCCCAAAGGGTCTTACTGTAAATATTTTATGAGTTTGTGCCAAGCACCTAAAAATGGGTACAATTTTTGTGATCTTCTGCAACTCTGGTAATATTATTATTCTTGATAAAATCCTGTGGGCATAGATTCAGAGAGCAAAACATGCATGTGTATCAACCTTCCCTCTTGCACATCTCTTATCACCAGTTCTCTTGAACATGAACCACTAAACACCATTTAAGAGACAATTAGAGATTTTGGTTAAATTATATTCTAGGGGATAGTTCCATTCTGTCCACTGAAAACTGAAAAACAACAACAACTTTTATGTGTTTTTGCCATGTTTAAATCACTTTTCCTTAGTGATTGGAATAAATATTTTTATGTCTCTTGTTCTGGTACATGGGGGAAACAGATCCTCTTACCTCTCCCAATTACCAGCCCCTTGCTTACACCTCTTTAGTATTTACACAATGTCTATGGACTCACTGACTTTCTGGATATACCTATTACTCCATAACATTCATGGGAGTTACAGGCCACGAGAAAGGAAAGGAATATAACTCTGATTTTATTTAGGACATTTCCTTCCAAAGATGGACTCATTCTTTAAAACAAGAATGTGTTTCTGTCATTATTACAAAGGAAAAAAAATCCCTAGACTTTAGTTAAACTAGCAATATTTACAACCATAGTTTTACATCGCTAGTCTGAGACAAAAGGCCGACTGTTACAGTGATTCCTACACAGAAGACCATAGCCTAATGAGCTGCAAACCCCGCTGTCTGCTTCTCTAGGACTCTGGAAACTCCCGTCTCACTTACGAAATACGATAAGATCACAGCTGAAAGTATTCATTCCTCACTGCCATGTGACCAGAACTGTCTATGGAGAGAAACTCCTTGTTCTTGGTCAGGTGATGGAAGAATAAACAAATTCAACTAGTTGAAGAGGGAAGACTCTCAAAATTACAAATTTTACTGCTTCCGAATGTTGCTGCCAGCAGAGTTAATATTGCAATGTAATATAATACCAGTCAATGAAGAAAATGCATTTTTCTACAAAAAGGGCTTTTGTTGCAGACAGGAAGTCTATTTTTGGAATTAGTCATCAGTTTCACTTCATGCTGATCGTGCCATTTTCATTAACATACAATAGGATTGTTTCCATGCAAGTGCTATCAAGGTTACATTCATGGTTCCAAAAAGCTGTTTCAGTCCACCTACAGACACCCTGGCTGCTGCACACAGTATCAGAGATGTGTTTTCTCTTTGTTTTGCACACTTGTCTAAAATCCCGATCTTCACCACCTTTTATTTAAACTGCTACTCTGGTAAATACAAACAGATTGATACTTCGCGAAGAACAGAAATACAGCTGCACTTTGATATACTATGCGTATTTTGACTATAAACAACGTGTCTATGAGCGGGATATTAACATGCCATTGAACACTTCCATCATAAAGAAAAATAAACTGGTATTGTCACACCAGATCTAGGGAGATGCCATGTAGTAAGTTGTGGCAGCACGGCTATTTTTTCAGTACCGATAAGATCTCTGGCGGGGCTTTTGTTGGAAATAATAGACTTTTTTTTTTTTTTTTTTTTTTTTTCCCTACACGTCCTACTTTTTTTATTATTTATTTACATCCACCAGCAACTGCTATTTTTTCATTAAAACGAAAGCTGGGTAATTCTGCATTTCAGAATTCTTTCTGCAGAGGGGAGTCACAGTAGGGCTGCATTTTCCAAAGAGGTGTGCTAGACCTGCTAACACAGACAGGCAGGAAAAGGATGACTCCGCATAAATCACTTCCTCCTCAGGAAGGAGCTGGCAGAAGGGAGACTGTTCAGCTGGTTGAGTCAGGGGAGAAACCAACTCATGCTACTGCAAACATATCAAATTACGGCGTGAAGGAGTACCTTTGGCCTGAGTCACTTAGCAATTTGTCTTATCAGTTTCTTTCTGATTATCTAGGTGTTGAACAGATGGAACAGTTTCACTTATAATAAAACTACTCTACCCATGGAATTACCCTAATTGACTATCTCATTTAACTCCTCATGTAGACATCTTGGTTCTAGAATAAGAATAGTTAATACCATAGGATTAAGATAAACAGAAATTAGGCCGTCTTGTTTTAGATACATATTCATGAATACAATTATCAGCAGTAACTCAAGGTGCAGACAAGTTAATTATTATTAGATTTAAATCCCATTGGAATACCAGATTATTTTTTATGAAGAATTTTGAAAGATCTTTACTCTCTTAAATACGAATCTTCTGTAATGTAGCGCAGGAAAACAAGTGCACTTCTGTTAACAATCATAACAAGGACACAAGAGTGTCCAGCTTTTTGCACAGATTTTCTGGGCAGAGCATAAGTAGCATAGTGTATTAGAGAAACATGTTTCATTGCCTTCTGATCAGTACTTGGGCTTCCTGTTACTGGAAAGAGGAAGGATGAAGCAGCAGAAGTAGAGATAGGATGTCACAGATCTTCAGCCACCCATTGCCAGGATGTGGACAGATTTTCAAAAGTAGTCAGCAGCTTCCACTGCTATTCTTAAAACGAGAATAATGCCCACCATTTAGATCTTTCTTACTGTTTTTTGGTTAAAGTTCACCAGCAAATTTGTAGCGCTGAGATTGTCTCTTGCACAATGCTGGATGCATGACCACTATTTCAATAGGAGCAATTCAATTTAAATAAGGGGAAGTGAAGTTGTTTCGGAACCAGAGATGCACGGAATGTCAGTATGAATCTTACTAGACATTACTGTGACAAACAGAACTAAATATCAACCAGAACCACTCTTAGTGCTATTAAAGGGGCGAGGGGATGATTTATTGATCAAATGTGCACACAGAATCTTAAAAGTGTCGTATATCATATATTTATTAAAACTGGCAAACACTTTAAAATGTGAATATTTAGATTTTTGTGCTCAGAAGGTCATCTTCTCCTTCCTCAGCTCCCACCAAAGGAACCCCAAACCAACACACAATCATCCTGCAGATGAACCCAAAAGAAAGACTTCTTTTGTATGCCACTGAATTAAAAACTGATTCAGGGCCAGAGAACTTACTCAAATTCATATATTCAAAATGAATATACATTGAAAAAATTATTCAGATTTGTTCAATGCCAGAAAACACTTAGTGTAATTCTGTGTTTTGAACTCTTCAGAGATGATTTCATCATTTGGTTTCCCTCAGTAAGTATTCTCCCTTTACCTTCTCCCTTTACCTTACAGTACACTGCTAATATTAATGCCACGTACTAACGGTATGGGAGTGAGAGAATAGCATCGCTTCCCCAAATCTTTCCAAATCTTCTCACTTTAACTATTTTATATTGGATTTTGACTGGTTAAGTCATTAAAACTTAAGTGAATTGAAACAGATCTCTATTATGTCCAGGGAACATTTCAGACATTAGGACGTTAAATGACCGTGTACAGTATTCTTTGACCGTGACTTCCCGTAGGATTTATCAGCAGCAGTGCTGAATTAAGACATTCTCTGCCCCTTTAGTTCTGCTGAAAACACAGATCAATTCACTGCTCAGCTCTTTGTATTTAGCCCCAGTGGCCTGTAAGCAGTTAAGCAGAACCCACAATAGAAGGACCTATTCTCACCACAGATCAGTTCATCGGTTTTAGGGCCTGTTTACACTGTGGACCTGAAAACTGTTGCTGTATAACTGCGAGCAAAAAAAGGTATGAAGTCCTCTGGCCACCATCACCATGGAGGAAAGGAGAAAAAATGTGTACGGAATTACATCTTTGTGTGAAACTGAAAGACGTTACATAAATATATGCTGCAATATTGCTATTAATGTTACTGCTATCTCATAAAACTCAGACACAGATGAACATTCATGGTACTGAAACCTTCGATATCATACGTGTCGTTGATTTAAACTACAAAAGTTTAGTCTTTTAGCTATAATTAATGAAATTCATTTTGGGGACAAGAAAAAAGAGCGATCAACAATGGTTTATAGTTTTAAGATGCTGATACTTGTATGGACAAAGGTAACTATGACAGAAAAAGCTCATGACTTGATCTTTCTAACTTATGCAGAGAAATAATCATTCGGTAAAACCACTCACACAAATAATGAGCAGGTTTACTCAACTCAGTAAAAGCTAGTTATATATGTAAATGTTGCGTGGTAAACTACCTAGTAACCAAATTTATACTTCTAAGCTGATTTTTACTTTGACGTTTTCAAGATGTCAACAGCATAAGGATCAGTTTTTGCTCTGAACATAAAACATATCCTTCGGAAATGACACCAATCAATAGCATCACGAAGAATGAAAAAAATACCCATGCTGAAATTTTATTCTGTCCCTGAAATCAACAAATGATTCAATGGTGAATTGGGATTAAATGGATTGGATTTAAGCCAAGGTTACAATTGTTTGGTCTTTATACAATCCTCTGCTGCCATGTTAGTGGGAAGTGCAGTGTAAGTAATTTACACGTGGGCACGCTGTAGAGGAGATGAAGGTAAACAAATCCGTATTGCACCCAAAACCTTGGAGTAGTGCAAGCAAAGAATGCCAGCAGAACAAGAAAATACAGCATTTTCTCAGTGATACTGTATCCTTTCAACCAATTTTTTATAGCTGTTTTTAGAGATAACTTTGCAAACAACGGCTGGTGGATGACGGGCTTTGGCTGGCTTAGCAGAAGGTGGGAGCGCGCTGTCAGGGTTAGCTGTGCTAGCCCCACCTCTGGAGTACCCCTAGAAGGGGGAATCGTACAGACGGTGAAACGAGAAACAGGGAGCGGTGGGGAAAGGGCCTAAAAGCCTCACTCCGGGCTCAGTGAGTTTGTTTCCAAAACCATCATCTCTGCATGTCCCTGCAGGAGGTGAGCAGTCCTTGGGGCTCATTCAGGAGCATGCAGTTAGAGGTGCTCGCAGAGGTGTATTTCACGTTTTCAAAGAACAGCAGTGCTCCTCTGGAATACAGATGGCCTTAGGTTTGTCACAAGTTAAGGGCAATGCGGTATGTAGAGTCTAGAACAGAAAGGCAGCCGAAGCCCAGCCATTGGGACTCAGTATCAGGTAAAACATTCATTGATTGATCTGTAGAGCTCTGTGCAGTGACCTAGCTGAGGATCAGCCTGCAGGTGACACTTTGCAGACGGGCGAGAAGACTGCACCCGGGAGGAACCAGGCGGAGGAGGCCTGGCACACCGGCAGCCTATCTGGGGACCCAGCAGAGACAGGTACAGGGCATAACCTACACCTACAAAACAAACACGGGGAGCGCCGGGCTTCAGCTACAGGATGCGTTTTAGAAAGATGTGGCCCGCCACGTCTCTTCCACCCTGAGTGACTGCGACAGCCTTATCTGAAGTCACAGCCCCGTGGGCGCGGGCGTCCTCTGCAGAAACGGCTGGAGCTGTTACCGGCCCCACAGCAGGGCTGGCACAACGCACCCTTTGTCTTCGCGGGGAGATGTTCCATTGGCAAAGACCCCCACAAACAGCACAGGGGTTTCATTTAAGCCCCTGCAGGGAGGGGACCGCCGGAGACGCAGTTCTCCCCTGAGGATCACTGGAGATGCAGTGCAGCCAGACCCAGCAGCGCGAATCCCCGCCGTGAATTCTGGCAAAAAAAAAATTTAATCAGAATTTAGCTGTGTGAGAAGTGTCTGGGAGCAAGAGAATGCTGCTCACAGCTTATTTCAAGTATTTCTGTCCTTGTCTCCCAAGGCCTGTTGCACCAACTACTGTGTTTGAACTAGATTTGTAAACAAGAAGGTGTGATAAAAAGGACTTACACGCCACAATTATTTGAATAAAGACTGAGAACAGCAAAGAACTGGCTATGGTGTAAAAGCAAAGACCAGAGGGTGCCAAAATAACTAATGATATTTTCTTGAAAGGAATGTCTGATTGATAGGGGGATGACTTCTGCAAGCAGTGGCAAACAGCCAGTCCCCGTGACTCAACCCCACCAGGCTGAACTGCTGCTAGCAGGCCACGGAACGCCAACAGCAGCGACATGTGGCAGCGGCCACACTTTCAGCCCCAAAGGCCAGCTGGCTCTGGCTTCATCGGGACGAGCAGAGGCTGAGAAGTTGGTCGGGGTGTGCTGGAAGGGGCTCCTCAGGAGCTGCCGCACCACGGCCGTACCGGGAGGCCTGGCGGGAGGGCGGCCAGCCGGCTCCAGATCGCTCCCCAGAAGGGTGCCCAGTGTCAAGGGCTTTCCCCCGAGGCAGGCGTTGGCAGCAGGGAGCCCCTGGAGCCACCCGGCCCGGAGGGGGCTTGGGGAGCGCTACCGGGGGACCCCAAGGGCCCGCATAGCCAGGGGCGAGGGGGGGGACAGCCCCGGGAGGGCCTCGCCTTTGCCCGGCCCAGCCCCGCCGAGGGAGGGCACGGCGACCCCTGGGGAGGGCCGATACGGGCGGCAGGGGCGCAGCCGGGGAGGTGCCCGGGCCGTGCCCCGCGATAAGGGGCGGCGAGCCCGGGCAGCTCGGGCCCCTTCCCCGCCGCCAACGGGGGGAGGCGGAGCGGGGCCGGTGTGGGCGGGCCGCGGGGCGCTATGGGCCGCGGCGGGGCCGGGCGCGGCCGCTCGCCGCTTCCCGCTCCTCCTCCTTCTCCTCCTCCTTCTCCGCCGCCCCCCGCGCGCCGCCTCCCCCCGCCGCTGCCGCCGCCGCCCG